>NC_136010.1:3699962-3707462 GCF_048128805.1 Centroberyx gerrardi
TTCCTCCTCCTCTCCCTCCTCCTCGTCTTCCTCTTCATCTTCCTCCTCTTCCTCCCCCTCTTCCTCCTCCTCCTCCTCCTTCTCTTACTCTCCTCCTCCTCTTCCTTATCCTCCTCCTTCTCTTACTCCTCCTCCTCTTCCTCCTCCTCTTCCTCCTTCTCCTCCTCCTACTCATCTTCCTCCTCCTACTCCTCTTCTTCATCCTCCTACGCCTCTTCCTCCTCCTCCTCTTCCTCCCCCTCTTCCTCCCCTGCTCCTCCTTCTCTTACTCCTCCTCCTCTTTCCTCCTTCTCCTCCTCCTACTCATCTTCTTCCTCCTCCTCTTCCTCCTCCTACTCCTCTTCTTCATCCTCCTACTCCTCTTCTTCCTCCTTCTCTTCCTCCTTGTCCTCTTCCTCTCCTTCCTCCTCTTACTCCTTTTCCTCCTCCTCTTCCTCCTCATCCTCTTCTCCTCCTCCTCCTGTTCTTCTTCCTCCTCCTGTTCTCCTAGTCCTCTCCCTCTCACTTTTCCTCCTCTTGTTACCTACTCTTCTTCTCCTCCTCTTTTCCCTCCTCTTCCTCCTGTCGTCCACTCTTCCTCCTCCTCCTCCCTCTCACCCCTTCTGTCTAATCTTCCTGCTCCTGCTACCTCCCTCTCCCTCCCCCCTTCTCTCCTCTTCCTCCCTCTCCCTCCTTTTCCTTCCTCCTCTCCTCCTCCTCCGTCCTCATTCTGTTCTTGTTGTGTTAGATCACCTTTCCATTCCGTTCCTCCTCTCCTGTCTCACTTCCTCCATCCATCCATCCAAATTTCCATCTGTGCATGCATGTGTGTGTGTGTGTGTGTGTGTGTGTGTGTGTGTGTGAGTTTGTATTCACTTTAGACAAAGTTGTTCTCTGGTCACTGAGAGAGAGAGAGAGAGAGAGAGAGAGAGTCACATGACTCACTCATTTTTTTACTACTATTTTTTACTTTAGAGCTAATTGTAGGCTATTATTTTGAATGTAGGATGTAGTGTGTCATATGCAACAGTTATCTCTCTCTCTCTCTCTCCCTCTCTCTCTCTCTCTCTCCCTCTCTCTCTCTCTCTCCCTCTCTCTCTCTCTCTTTCAGTTCATTTCAATCCAAATGTGTTTTATTGGCAGGAAATAGACATATGTTGTCCAATGAGTCCAGTGTATCATTTGACCTAATATTATCAACATTAACAGATGGCTAATTCTCTCTCTCTCTCTCTCTCTCTCTCTCTCCTCGCTCTCTCTCTCTCTCTCTCTCTCACTCCTCTCTCTCTCTCTCTCTCTCTCTCTCTCTCTCTCTCTCAGTGTGGAAGGGGACTCTCAGTGTCCAGAAGCTCTCAGTTTTACTGATACGTCGTTCGGCCATCCGCCTCCCTTCCATCGCTATAGCAACAGCCCCATCTCCAGCCCCTGTGGCCCCTACAGCGCCGCCGCCTCCGCCGGGCCCTTGGGAGCCTTCCACACACACACACACCCACAGGTAAAAACCCAAACACACACACACACACACACACAAGTTCCTGAGTTCCTCTTTAGAACAGAGAACGTTGTTAGCTGTGATCTTTTCCATGTGATTCTAACAGGAGAGAGGTCAGAGTTCAAACTAGATTCTTTTCACTGGAAACATTAGAAACGACAAAATAAAGTGCAGAAACAAAGTAAAGTCAGATTCCTCTTCTCACTGTGAACGGATCCACAGTTTGTCAGTTTCTGTTGATCCAGTTTCTGCTGCTGATGGAGAGACACAATCTGTTCTGTGATGGATGGATTTAAAATGGACTGAAGTAAAAGTAAAATTACTGACTTTAAAAAATACTCAAAAAAGTACAAGTACACTTAAAAGCTGCTCAATTACAGTAACGTGAGTAATTAGTTACTTCCATTCTTGCTGAGTACTCACAACAGGTATACAGCCTTAATACACAGGTACCTACACACACACACACACACACACACACACACACACACACCTTGCCAACCCTTCTGAGTTTCTCCCATATTTCTCCCAAATCTCAAAATCTGCTCATTTACTTCATTTGTTAAAAACGTTAAAATTGTTGTCTCCATGGTTACATTATTAGTTCACATACCGTGAAGAAGAAATGGAGAGTTCAAAGGAAAAGAAAAACGTGGAAGGACAAATTCACATTTCTCACTGAAAGTTGTGAAGGGAAAGAGTTTGTCGAGTTGATTTCTATGTGGAATACAAAATGAAACGATGCTTGACAAATTACTCCTATTGTTTGAATAAAATAACTTTTCAAAAAGAAATTAAGAGATGCAGATAGAGTTTCAGATTCAGATTCAGATTTATTATCGTCAAGCCATCGTCTAACCCATGCACATACGAGGAATTTAGCTCGGTAAGTGCAAATAGCAGACAGACAGAAACAAAATAACAGTAAAGTGGCATCCAGTGAAATATTCAGACACAAGCAATAGATATAGTTTCTGTACTATATTTTCATTATTTTATACATAAAAAGTAAAACCCTGGAAAACAAGGAAGAGCTTCCAAATTGGCCAAAACACTAAGCAAGCTGCCAAGTGAGCAGTGAGCCAGAGATAAATGTTCCACAGCTTTCTAACGCAATTTTTTGCAATGTTAACCTTGAATACATTTTCTTACTTTCTGCATTACAAGCGGTTTCCCTCCTGCTGTTATTTTGCTCGAACATAAACAGTCAGCAGAATGCAGGAACTTAAGTCTCTGAATCTTAGCATTTGCTGGGGAACGACCACCAGACTCCCTGCTTTGGTTTCCAAAATCTCCCTATTTTTGGACTGTCGAGGTTGGCAAGTGTGACTGACACACACACACACACACACACACACACACACACACAGACACGCACACACTTTGGCCCCTAAGAGCTTTTCACACACTCTCACAGCTCCCAGTGTCCACCAGGAAAAAACTGAAAGAAACCGAAATAAAGCTAAAAATAGAAAGTATAAATGTATGAATGTGAAGCTGCAAGGTGTTGCTGAGGCAGAACACGCTGAGTCAGCCTCTCCTGAACAGACCAAAGGTAAAGCCGGTGTCCCGTCTCCCTCCCCAGCTGCCTCTGTGCGGGTCGGGCTTCTCGCAGGCCGGCTCGCCCGTCTCGCCCCCCAGCCCGGCCAGCCTGGCCTGGGCCCAGCGCAGCCGCCACCAGCCGGCCAGCCTGGCGCTCCGCAAGCAGGAGGAGGAGGAGAGCAAACGCTGCAAGGCTCTATCTGACAGCTATGAGCTCTCTACTGACCTCCAGGACAAGAAGGTACCAATACTACTGCAAATACTACCAGTACTGCTGCAAATACTACCAATACTACTGCAAATACTACCAATACTACTGCAAATACTACCAATACTACTAGACTGTACTAATACTGAGAGGCTCTATCTGACAGCTATGAGCTCTCTACTGACCTCCAGGACAAGAAGGTACTACCAATACCACTGCAAACACTACCAGTACTACTGCAAATACTACCAATACTACTGCAAATACTACCAATACTACTGCAAATACTACCAGTACTACTAGACTGCACTAATACTGAGAGGCTCTATCTGACAGCTATGAGCTCTCTACTGACCTCCAGGACAAGAAGGTACTACCAATACCACTGCAAATACTACCAGTACTACTGCAAATACTACCAATACTACTGCAAATACTACCAATACTACTGCAAATACTACCAGTACTACTAGACTGCACTAATACTGAGAGGCTCTATCTGACAGCTATGAGCTCTCTACTGACCTCCAGGACAAGAAGGTACCAATACTACTGCAAATACTACCAATACTACTGCAAATATTACCAATACTACTGCAAATATTACCAATACTACTGCAAATACTACCAATACTACTGCAAATACTACCAGTACTACTAGACTGTACTAGTACTGAGAGGCTCTATCTGACAGCTATGAGCTCTCTACTGACCTCCAGGACAAGAAGGTACCAGTACTACTGCAAATACTACCAATACTACTGCAAATATTACCAATACTACTGCAAATATTACCAATACTACTGCAAATACTACCAATACTACTGCAAATACTACCAGTACTACTAGACTGTACTAGTACTGAGAGGCTCTATCTGACAGCTATGAGCTCTCTACTGACCTCCAGGACAAGAAGGTACCAATACTACCAGTACTACTGCAAATACTACCAATACTACTACCAATACTACCAATACTACTGCAAATACTACCAATACTACTAGACTGTACTAATACTGAGAGGCTCTATCTGACAGCTATGAGCTCTCTACTGACCTCCAGGACAAGAAGGTACTACCAGTACTGCTGCAAATACTACCAATACTACTGCAAATACTGCCAATACTACTGCAAATACTACCAATATTACTAATACTACTAGACTGTACTAGTACTGAGAGGCTCTATCTGACAGCTATGAGCTCTCTACTGACCTCCAGGACAAGAAGGTACTACCAATACTGCTGCAAATACTACCAGTACTACTGCAAATACTACCAATACTACTGCAAATACTACCAATACTACTAGACTGTACTAATACTGAGAGGCTCTATCTGACAGCTATGAGCTCTCTACTGACCTCCAGGACAAGAAGGTACTACCAATACTGCTGCAAATACTACCAATACTACTGCAAATACTACCAATACTACCAATACTACTGCAAATACTACCAATACTACTAGACTGTACAAATACTGAGAGGCTCTATCTGACAGCTATGAGCTCTCTACTGACCTCCAGGACAAGAAGGTACCAATACTACTGCAAATACTACGAATACTACTGCAAATACTACCAATACTACTGCAAATACTACCAATACTACTGCAAATACTACCAGTACTACTAGACTGTACTAATACTGAGAGGCTATATCTGACAGCTATGAGCTCTCTACTGACCTCCAGGACAAGAAGGTACTACCAATACTGCTGCAAATACTACCAATACTACTGCAAATACTACCAATACTACTGCAAATACTACCAATACTGCTGCAAATACTACCAATACTACTGCAAATACTACCAATACTACTAGACTGTACTAATACTGAGAGGCTCTATCTGACAGCTATGAGCTCTCTACTGACCTCCAGGACAAGAAGGTACTACCAATACTACTGCAAATACTACCAATACTACTTGACTGTACTAGTACTGAGATGCTCTATCTGACAGCTATGAGCTCTCTACTGACCTCCAGGACAAGAAGGTACTACCAATACTACCAATACTACTGCAAATATTACCTATACTACCAATACTACTGCAAATACTACCAATATTACTAGACTGTACTAATACTGAGAGGCTCTACCTGACAGCTATGAGCTCTCTACTGACCTCCAGGACAAGAAGGTACTACCAATACTACCAATACTACCAATACTACTGCAAATATTACCTATACTACCAATACTACTGCAAATACTACCAATATTACTAGACTGTACTAGTACTGAGAGGCTCTACCTGACAGCTATGAGCTCTCTACTGACCTCCAGGACAAGAAGGTACAGGACTACTGCAAACGACTGCAGGTTCCCTCTTGGGCCGATCAGTGTGATTCTGAACGCTGAACGCAGCGGTGAGAGGCGTCACTTCACCAACTTTTGTCAAAATCAGATCAGTGGTGCAAATGATGCAGCGTCATTTTGAACCTGTGAGAATGCAGCAGTGAGATGCATCATTCACAAGTTTCAGCAAAATCCAACAAGCAAACAAACATTGTAGGCAAATCAGAACAAGTTTAAAAATGACAGAACGGAGCAGCGACATGCATCATTATGGAAATCTGATATTGTGCGTGACAAACAGGCAATTAAACAAACACTGCTGAAGTTGCCTCCAGGATTGCCTCCAGGATAAACACTACTGTTACCTCTGCAACTACTGCTATTACAACTACTTAAAATAATATTACTGTACTGTTTTAGTCCTAACTGGCACTCCAGACACACACACAGTGCTTTACCAGCATAAAATCAAACAAGACGATACAGTGGTTATAAAACAACAGTAAATAGAAGCAATGACAACTGTAAGAACAGTAAAAGAAGAAAACAGTAAAAGAAGAAAACAGTAAAAGAAGAAAACAGTAAAAGAAGAAAACAGCTAAAGAACAAAACAGTAAAAGAAGAAAACAGCTAAAGAACAAAACAGTAAAAGAAGAAAACAGTGGTAATAAAGCGTTAACAAACCTTTGTTGTGCCAAAATGAGTAAAGTATAAATACTGTTTCCCCGGCGGTGTGCCGTTGTTTTGTCCTTGGTGTGTGTTGTTGTTGTTTTGCTGCGGCACAAGGAAATTATCACGGGGGAAATGCACTTAATAAATGTCAAGGAGACTAATGTGAGCCGGACAACTTCAACAATCAATGAACGCTTACGGTTTGAGAGAATAAAATCACAAACAAGGCAACTGGGCACACTGCTATCCCAGGAAATGTTTTTAAAATGTCGTTTTACTTTTAGAAACTGTGACAATGTTTGTGTCTTTCCCCTGCTGGCGATGTCTTCGCCTTGATTTCACACAAGGAAAGAAAATAACAAAATCAATTCAATTTTTGTAGTCTTTTCATGTTTTCCTATCAGTGGCTTTTCAAACGGTGAAACAATGAAGTAAAACCATTTCACAGGATTACAAAGAAGCAAAGTAAGCTGCCTCGTAATGAACGGAGATCACGCTTAGTTCTGATTTTATTATCTCAAAGCGTCCACTGATTCTGCAGGAAGTAGTCAGGCTCTACATTCATCTACCTGTCATCTGTTGAGCTCATTTCCCCCACAACACTTTCCTGCAGTGGCAAAACAACAACTCACACCAAGGACAAACGACAACACCACCAGGGGAAACACAGATTTTAGGGGACATACTGTACATTTTGACACAACACCAGTCTTCCTAGGTTCGACATTGAATAATTATCGCATAAAGCACAACAACAGTCTCCCGTCTATATCAAAGAGTTATTCAAGCATGGAGAGGAGGGCAGTACAAGCATACAGTATAAAGTTCTCTGGGAAGGGAATCACTCTAACAACAATCTAAGCTTATATAACAAGGCCAAACACTGCTGGACAGAGCAACGTCTTCTGAGCCGCTGCTGTTCTGGGAGAGATACAACAACTTATAGTTTACTTTTATTTAGCATTCCTTGTTAGAACTGGCTCTTCATTATGTTAATTGTTTCACCTGCAAGCCCCCTGATGACCTAATGACCCACAACACACATATTCCCATACGATGACACACGATGCACCACAGTCCACAATACTCCACAGCAGCTGTATGGATCAGTAGGATCCAGCTCAACCGATCTGTTCTTCAGATCTCCTCTGATGGATTCACTAAGAACAACTTCACAAATCTTTTGTTTGATGAACTGCAAGTGATGATGCTGTCATGAAGTCAACAATATGGCTGCACTTTCCTATTTGTCCAGGTTTTGCGAACTATGGATACTATTACTATTACTACTGCTACTACTAC
>NC_136010.1:3712462-3777462 GCF_048128805.1 Centroberyx gerrardi
TTTTGCACATCAACATATCATTGGCAAATTAATTGTGATACCTTGATTTAATTACGGTAAACAAATGAGACCACAGTGGAGACGATTGGTCACCTCTTATCTCACACCAGGGGTATTGTTAGTGCTAGTGTTTCTCCACATTAAGACTACATTTCCCATAAACCCTGTTGCTTCCTGCAACCCCATGTTTACGTTTCTTTGCACAGTGATAAAACTTTAATGTGGACTTCTAAAAGAAAATTAAAAACTGCTATGATAATAAACAAAAAAAAGAAGAGATACAATCAGTCATTTGTGCAGGTGAGATAAGAAGGAGCGTATAAGGCACTTACTCAACATCTGACCTCAGAACAAGCAAAACAACAATAACTAGAAGGGCACTCGGAGAGCGCCAAGGCCAATAGTCCAGTCTTCTATGATATGCAAATGTGCAAGCGCAACCAATATACGGATCCGCTCCAAAATTTAATGGGTTCTTCCTTGGCCCATGCTACACCCTTCCACGAAGTTTCATGAAAATCGGGCCAGTAGTTTTTCCGTAATCCTGCTGACAAACAGACAAACAAACAAAAGGCACCGAATACATAACCTCCTTGGCGGAGGTAATGAGAAAAATTCAAGAGATAAGACACAAGATAACACAATCTAAATGACAGCAGAAACAACATGGTGGATAATCGTAGAACAAGACCTATAAAACAACCAAGGAAATTATAGTCAAATTAAAAAAAAAAATCAAACAAAATGTCCTCCATTGCAGGAAGCCAGAGAAGGGGATCCAGTACCTGATCGAGCGGGGTTTCGTGTCGGACACGCCGGTGGGAATCGCCCGGTTCATCCTGGAGAGGAAGGGACTGAGCCGGCAGATGATCGGAGAGTTCCTGGGAAACCGACAGCAGTTCAACAAGGACGTTCTGGAGTGAGTACAGGACAGTCACATGACTTCACTGGGCTCATGTTAGGGGTGAGGGCTCAGTGTGTGTGTGTGTTGTATTTCTATCCTTATGAAGACCAAATGTCCTCACAAGGACAGAGGGATGACGGAAAATCCTGCCAAGTGAGGACGTTTGCCCGCTCCGCGCTTTTTTAAGGAGTTATTTTAGAGTTAGGGCTTAGGTTTAGGGTTAAGATTAGTTTGGGTTAGGACTTGTTAGGTTTAGGGTTAGTCTTCATTTTGAGAAACAGAAAATGCTACACGCAGCACCACAGAACTTGAATAGATATAACGGCCATTCAAATCAACGCTCCTGGATGGTCGGAGCGGCGGCCATTTTTATGTGTACCGACTTACGGCAAGTCACTGAGGTGAGAGGTTTTGCCTAACGTTTTGACATCTGTGCAGTTAATAGAAGTGGTTATAGTTGAGTTAATCTGTTTCAGCCGATGTCCGTTAGCTGTTTGAAGTTAGTGAATGCTAACTATTCTTCTCCACTAACGGTAGGCTAAGCTACATTAGTTTATAGCATTTAAGGGGCTATTTTAAGGGTGTTTTCACACGTAGGTTTTTTTAAAGGAACCAAACTCAGTCCAAAAACTGAACCAGCTGCATAAGAACTCAGTCCTCTTTGTGTTCACAATGTAAGTGGACTTACAAGAGGATTCAGCTTCTTTTCAATGGGAGTTCATTTGGCGTGTTCACATATGTACAAAAAATTGCTGAGTCATTGGAGTCCACTTGAGAGGCTGAAACGCACCAAGTGTGAAAGCACCCTAAGTTAAAGGTACCTGTTTGATTATGCTAATGTGCTGATTTTGACTAGAAGAACTAGGGAGAGAAGCACATCTTTGATAAAGCTACGTTAACCTCGGTGCAAACAGCAGCTTTCAGTTGAGTTTTAACAGTTTGCTAAACACTCGTGCGACGGACACATCTGCACAGTTCTCAAGCAAGTGTGACAGACTTTACAGCCTTAATAACCAGACTTGTGTTGTCACCATAGCAACTAACCCCCTTATAATTCCATAGTCGCCATTTTATGCTGTACTAGCCAAATTACCATGGGGAACAGCGGAAGGACCGTTCTATCCATTCAGGTTTCTGTGTGTCGCACCTTCAAATCCTCATCACTGCTCTCCCCGTCTGTCTGCAGCTGTGTTCTGGATGAGATGGACTTCTCAGGGATGGATCTGGACGACGCTCTGAGGAAGTTCCAGGCTCAGATCAAAGTGCAGGGCGAGGCGCAGCGGGTGGAGCGGCTGGTGGAGGCCTTCAGGTACCGTACCGCACCGTGGGTCCGAATCCCAAGGATGATACAGGGCATTAAATGGAGATACACTCGACCGCATGGGCGCTAAACCGGTTTGTCGAGGAGATTTGATCATTCTCATTGTCAGTTTCTACCTTCCTCCTCTCTCTCTCTCTCTCCAGTCAGCGGTACTGTGTTTGTAACCCGGTGCTGATCCGGCAGTTCCAGAACCCGGACACCATCTTCATCCTGGCCTTCGCCATCATCCTCCTCAACACGGACATGTACAGCCCCAACGTCAAGCCGGAGAGGAAGATGAAGATCGAGGACTTCATCAAGAACCTGCGGGGTCAGTCGGCAGCTAACAGCCAGAGTCACTGGCAGTAAACTATTATACATTTATACAAGTTGTCTTTATTTTGTGTATTTTGAGGTGAGATATTTTGGAGTTTTATTGTCTTGCCTGCATTAATTACCTTTTCACCTTGTTAGTTTATCTGTCTGTCAGCACAATATCCCAACAACTTATGAATTTCCCCCTCGAGGGACAATAAAGATCTGAACTGAACTGATCTGAACTGAACTGAATGGATTTCTATGAGATTTGATGGATAGATCAGCATTGGGCCAAGGAGCAATTGAGTAGATATCGGTGATGCAGATCTGGGATTTCCATCATTACAAGATTATCGTTTTCATCGAGACAGAGACTTGAGTCCAGTTTGTAACGGGATGTTTGCAGGGTCAAGAAATCAATTTCAAGTTGGAGCAAGTTGGAGAATTGTTGAGCGTTGACGGTTTGCGCTCTCCCAGTGCCTTCCAGTTTGCAATGTTTCACTTCATTCCTGTATTTTATAATTTCATATCTGCAAATACCCTCTCAACTCAATAAGTGAACACCCATCTGTCTCTGTGTCAGGTGTTGATAACGGTCAGGACATCCCCAGAGATCTGCTGGTGGGGATCTACGGAAGGATCCAGAAGTGGGAGCTGAGGACCAACGACGACCACGTGTCCCAGGTGCAGGCGGTGGAGAGGATGGTGGTCGGCAAGAAACCCGTAAGAGGCTTTCACTTTTCAAACAAACGTCTCTAAACCTGTGAATCTGTCTAGTCAACATGTTGGGAATTCTCACTCGAAAAAAAAGCCATTTTTCTCTCCTCAAACATGCCAATAATCAAACAAATAAACACCTATTCTTCCGAAGTATCTGTAATCTAGTTAATCCTGCAATAAGCGATATCAGACCTTATAACCAATCCTGAACCTAATCTGTGCTATATGGAGATTTCATGGAGACATAATGATATAAACCAACATCCACACAGCAGCAGCTGTGTTGCTGTTTTCTCCTCTTTTCTAAAGCTTGTTGTCAAATTGCGCTCCTGAACGAAGCTCCTCCCGCTCCGTTCAGCAGCTTTACAATCGTTAGCTTGTCTCCTCCCTCGCTGTTTAAAAGCGCCGGTCACCCCCTCCCGTTCCTGAACATTTTCTCATAATGGTGGAATGAAGCGAGGGAGTAAACTTACCTTAAACTAAACTTGCTACCTACTTCTATCATTGTTTGTGGCACACGTAACCTCTAGCAGGAGAAAGGCCTGGCGAAGTGAGACTGGTAACCGGTGTCACTTCTCTGTAGGTATGGTTAGCTTAGCCATTAGCCCAAATGCACAGTGCTTTGCAATGTTTGTCCTTGGTAGGCCTCCGTAGTGCAGTGGACGTATATGTTTTTTGGGGGGGAGAGACAGGGAGAGGGGGGGGGAGAAGTGGCTTTGCTGTGAGTTTATTTACAAATGTGTTGCAGTTCCTGTCACCCTCTAGTGGTCCGAAAATTTCACTTAAGTTTTCAGTAAGAATACTGTAGTTGGCATTTTTATTCAAAGGAGTGGGGTCACACTTGGCAAAAAAGGTTTTCATGCCAAAATGAGATTTGAAACAGAAGAGTAAAACATCTTAGCTGAACCTCTAAATAACACCGGTATTCTCCTTTAATAATTAATACCGGTAGTTACCATTTTTGTTATCAGATTACTTTAATCCTTTTCTACAGGTCCAGATCAGGCTATTGCTGGTTATGTCTTGTGAATGGTGCTGTTGTATAGAATATGATGTAATTAAGACTATCACCTTTGTGTGTGTGTGTGTGTGTGTGTGTGTGTGTTCCAGGTGCTGTCCCTGCCCCACCGCAGGCTGGTGTGTTGCTGTCAGCTGTTTGAGGTTCCAGATCCGAACCGAGCGCAGAGGAGCGGAGTCCACCAGAGAGAAGTCTTCCTGTTCAACGACCTGCTGATGGTAACCACTGTGTGTGTGTGTGTGTGTGTGTGTGTGTGTGTGTGTGTGTCTGTATTGGTGTTGAATTGTGAGTACTTTCTCCCTTGTTAACTGTGGGTTTTAGTGAAAACGAGAGAAAAGGCACCAATTTACCTCCATATCTTTTCATTTTTTACACAGAATTAAATCATCCTTTCGTGTGTGTGTGTGTGTGTGTGTGTGTGTGTCCCTCTGTATGTGGGTGTTTGTATTACTGAACTATTTTGGGCTGTGTTGGGGTACCAATCCTCACAGAGCCGCAGGATCTTCTCCCATGGGAGATAATGTGACTGTGCGTCAGCAGAGCGCCAGTCGTCCCCATAACGCCGCAAGCCTGTTAGCGCTGCATTCCAGACACAACGGAAAGTCGGAAATTTCAACTTCCTACAAGGACAAATATAACGGAACAGCCCGTCAAGTCGGAATGAACAAGTGTAATTCTTCCGATCCGGATATCGGTGTTCCACTTGTTCAAACTGAAAGGTTTAATAAACATAAAGAAAGAGATTTTGAAAAACACAATTCTCCAGTCTCCTCTACCAGAGCAACAGATCACAGAATCACTGATTTTGGGGTTTTATCATGGAGGAAGAGACACAACCCAAGACACTACCAGACTTACACAGACCTTTAACATGTTTATAATCCTCAGAATTCACTTATGTTCAGTTTTCAGCATTGCATGACCATAAATCCATCAAAACACCTGAATAGGTAAATGGTTAAATATATAAATTTGAAATGTAACTTATGTTCTATGCTAACTAGCTAGCTAAAGTTCCCAAAATATCACTGACACAACATTAACTGTTGCATGGGGAACAGGAGTTTATGTTGAGCAAGGAAAATCTACCAGGAGTCCGTGTTTCTCCCCTGGTTTTTCCAAGCGCTGGAACGCACCAGGTCGAAATTACAACCTACCAGCTGGGAATTTCCAACTTCTGACTTTGAATGGAACACAGCAAAATATTCAACCACCAATCTCCTCAAAGGAATACACCAACCTGCTGGCAAATGAGGTTCTAACAAGCACAAGAAGAAACGCATGTGGCGGAGCGTCATGTTCAGAATGACATAATTGCAGCCGGAATGACTGGGTGCGTTCGCCACATTTAAGAGTCATTTTCAAACATCACTGCAATTACATGCAGTGATGACACGCCTCCGTCCAAGAAGAAGGAACGAAGAGGTTTTCAGCTCTGTGTTCAGAAAGACCACCTGAGGAGGTCTAGAAATAGCACCATCTTCATGACACTTCTTTGAGGGAGTGTAGGAGAGGGACTCTCCTACAGTCTCCTACTCTCCTACTTCTTTGAGGGACTGTAAAGGCATCCAAGTAGCGGTCGACGTGACAACTTTAAAAGCAGGAAGACACTGGACTCATAAGAGCCAGGTCAAAACAGAACCTAACATGGAGGAAATTGCTGCTCCCAGTACCATGGTGGAAAAAGTACTCAAATCCTTTACTTAAGTAAAAGTAGCAATACCATAATGGAAAAATACTCCTTTAAAAGTAAAAGTGCATTCAAAAGTTTACTTAAGTAAAAGTATAGTAAAAGTATTAGCAGTAAAATGTACTTAAGTATCAAAAGTAAAAGTTTCTTTCAGAGAGTTAAATTATTGAAGCATTAACCTGTCAGAAGTATTTTAATGTTGTCGGTCTAACTGCTCCATATACTGTTGGGGAGTTTAAACTCTAACAATGCAACATATTTTATGAGCTTATTGTATGTTTTGCTTGTAAAAACTTTATTCTGCAAAGTAACTAGTAACTCCAGCTGGCAGATAAATGTAGTGGAGGAAAAAGAAGATTTCCCTCTGAGATGTAGTGGAGGAAAAGCCTAAAGTCTCACAAAATGGAAATACTCAAGTAAAGTGCCAGTACCTCAAAATTGTACTTAAGTACAGTACTTGAGTAAATGTTTTCAGTCATGCAGTCGTCATAAAAGCATTAGGAAGGAGAAGCGTGAACGGACGCCGGCGGCTCGTCGTACATACAAAGCTCGATGCAGAAAGCATGAACCAGGCATTAATAAAGCGATACTTTATTGATCCGTGTGTGGAAATACTATGGTTGTACCAGGCAGCTCCCAGGTGTGAATGTGTGGAAATATATGAATTTTGAATCAGGACGGTGCTGAAAAAGACCTTGTGTGCTCAGCAAAACCCTTCCTGGATGAATTAAGGATGGATTTTAAAAAGAAGTTGTCAGTAAGTCTCTGCACCAAGGCCACCAAGAGTAATTCCTGCGTGTGTTTTTTAATTGTACTTGGAAGATAAAATAACTCTGATTCAGCTCTAGTTTAGTCATTCTAGTTTATTTACCCGGTGATAAAACGCAGGAAGAGGGAAATACGTCAAATGAATGCAGGAGAGATTAAAACGACTCAGCAGGGGCTTTTAAAACCATCTCACCCAAAATGAACAAAAGAAACAAATGAAGATGACAAGCGGAACCCAGGCGAATTATCATAAACTTAACACTCTCTCCTTCCTCCCCCTCCTCATTTCCTTCCCTCTCCTCCTCCTCTCCTCCCTCTCTCCTCTCTCCATTCTCCCCTCGGCTCTATCTTCTCCTCTTTCCCCTCTCCTCTTTCTCTTCTCTCCCTCTCTCTCCTCTTCTCCTCTCCTCTCTTTTTCCCACATCTTTCCGTTCTCTCTCCTCAATCTTATACCTTCTTTCTCCCCTCTCCTCTCCTCCTCCTCCTCCTCCTCCTCCTCCTCCTCCTCCTCCTCCTCCCCAGGTGACAAAGATCTTCCAGAAGAAGAAAACTTCGGTTACGTACAGTTTCAGACAGTCGTTTCCTCTGGTGGAGATGCAGGTCCACACCTTCCAGAACTCCTGTAAGTACTGCTCTCTCTCTCTCTCGCTCTCTCTCTCTCTCGCTCTCTCTCTCTCTCTCCTCACCTCCATCTGCTCCCTCCATCTGTCTCGGCCTCTCTCCTTTTTTTCGATCTCTATTTTTTGTTTGCACTTGCTCAACTCTCCTTCAGCTGTCACACTTGGTCTCTCTCTCTCTCTCTCTTTCTCTCTCCCTCTCTCTCTCTCGCTCTCTCGCTCTATTTATACCCCACAGTCAGCAGGCCCACTACACACACACTCACAGTGTTACACACATACACACACAACACACGCTCTCAATCACTCACATAACTTGTGCATACACACACAAAACTGACATCGTAATACACATACCTGTACATGCACACTCACAATATACATATGCACAGACACACTTATACATGCACTCTCTCTCTCACACTGCACACACACACACACACACACACACACACACAGAGACACACACACACCATGCCACAGCGCTGCCCAGGGCCATGTGTGCCTGGTGTTTTGTGCCTCAGTGCTTCCTACCTAGAGATCCGTAGTGACAATGATATCAACATTTTTAAATATACAATGTCTGTTAAATGACAGTGTGTTTGTCAACCAACATAACTCTCTTATCGAATGAAAATGTCCTTTTAGAAAACAAAAGTGTTAGAGTGGATTGTCTGCTACACTTACTGTTGTTTTTATTGAGTCAGTATTGGAGACAGAGGAGGGAAGAGGAGGCTGTGGAGGGATTTGAAACGGTTACATATGGATCCACATGAGTACAAATGGATCCACATGTTGCAGCAGGGGTACATGTGGATCTAGAGGTTGCAGCAGAGTTACACATGGATCTACAAGTTGCAGCAGGGGTACATGTAGATACAGAGGTTGCAAAATGGGTACATATGGATCTAGAGGTTGCAGCAGGGGTACATGTGGATCTAGAGGTTGCGAAAGGGGTACTTGTGGATCTAGAGGTTGCAGCAGAGTTACACATGGATCTACAAGTTGCAGCAGGGGTACATGTAGATCCAGAGGTTGCAAAATGGGTACATATGGATCTAGAGGTTGCAGCAGGGGTACATGTGGATTTAGAGGTTGCAGCAGGGGTACATGTGGATCTAGAGATTGCAGCAGGAGTACATGTGGATCCAAAGGTTACAGCAGGGGTACATGTGAATCTACAGGTTGCTAAACGTGTACATGTGGATCTAGAGATTGCAGCAGGGTTACACGTGGATCTACAAGTTATAGCAGGGGCACATGTAGATGGGTGCATATGGATCTAGAGGTTGCAGCAGGGGTACATGCGGATTTAGAGGTTGCAGCAGGGGTACATGTGGATCTAGAGGTTACAGCAGGCGTACATGTGGATCTAGAGTTTACAGTATATATGTAGATATATGTGTTGCAGCAGGGGTACATGTGGATCTAGAGGTTACAGCAGGCATACATGTGGATCTAGAGTTTACAGTATATATGTAGATATATGTGTTGCAGCAGGGGTATATGTGGATCTACAGGTTGCTAAAGGTATACATGTGGATATACAGGCTGCAGCAAGGGTATATGTGGATCTACAAGTTGCAGTAGGGGTGCATGTGGATCTAGAGACTGCAGCAGGCGTACATGTGGATTTAGAGGTTGCTAAAGGGATACATGTGGATATACAGGCTGTGAAAGGGGTACATATGGATCTAGGAGTTGCAGCAGGGGTACATGTGGATCTAAACATTGTAGCAGGGGTATATTTGGGGATCTACAAGTTGCAGCAGGGGTACATGTGGATGTACAGGTTGCAGCAGGGGTACATGTGGATCTAGAGGTTGCAGCAGAGTTACACATGGATCTACAAGTTGCAGCAGGGGTAAATGTAGATCCAGAGGTTGCAAAATGGGTACATATGGATCTAGAGGTTGCAGCAGGGGTACATGTGGATTTAGAGGTTGCAGCAGGCATACATGTGGATCTAGAGATTGCAGCAGGGGTACATGTGGATCTAGAGGTTGTGAAAGGGGTACATGTGGATCTAGAGGTTGCAACAGGGTTACACGTGGATCTACAAGTTGCAGCAGGGGTACATGTAGATCCAGAGGTTGCAAAATGGGTACATGTGGATCTAGAGGTTGCAGCAGGGGTACATGCGGATTTAGAGGTTGCAGCAGGGGTACATGCAGATTTAGAGGTTGCAGCAGGGGTACATGTGGATCTAGAGGTTACAGCAGGGGTACATGCAGATTTAGAGGGTGCAACAGGGGTACATGTGAATCTAGAGGTTACAGCAGGCATACATGTGGATCTAGAGGTTGCAGCAGGGGTACATGTGGATCTAGAGGTTACAGCAGGGGTACATGTGGATCCAGAGTTTACAGTATACATGTAGATCTATGAGTTGCAGCAGGGGTACATGTGGCTCTACAGTAGTTACATATGGGTCCAGAAGTTGTCGGGTCTAAACCACTGCACCTTAGCTTGGTTAAAGCCTGACCATCTTTGATTTTGTAATTTGAATACACAATGAATTTCCATGTGTTGCTTTGGGAGAAAACTTGGAGACACTCGTCCCAGCTGGAAACATCCTGAACAATCTGTTTGTATCCATCACATCGTAAAAAATCATGTTATTTTGCTCTCCAACAGCAGAAATCTTGTGCTGTCTGCCACCTCTGTCATTGATGGACAAGAAAGTATAGTCAGTGACCCGTTGAAAACCCAGCCAGCCCATTTGAAACCCATTGAAAACACATCATATGATCTCCTAAACATATTGCTGTCAATCTGAAAACAAGGCTGTTTTGCTGCATTCCTGAAAACACGACTCATTCAAGCTACAAATTTTTCACGATTAGATTTGCACACCAATATACAAAATTGTATTGTGTGTGTCCTTGTGTATCCCCGCGTGTGTGTGTCTGTGCGTGTGTGTGCGTGGGCGTGTGTGTGGTTTCCATGCTTTTATTTCAGCAGAGATGAATTGGCTCACAGTCCCACACAGCAGATTGGAGTTGGTGGCGTTTCAAATCTGCCTCAGCACCTGTTAATAGGGACGCCTCACTCTGAAGAGTTCGGCTCCAAAATCACATTTCCACCATTTGAAAAAGAGATACATCTACTCTAACCAATACAAAACGATTGCTGACCTGAAAGTAAAACATAATGTTATTTGCTGATTTAAGACCTTTTCCTAACTATTACGAACATGTCAGAGGACGGAATCAGTTATGTTTTTAAACTAATGATCCATCTTGGAGCTGCAGGGTAACAAGCACTTCTGTTTAAACTAGATGTGTCTGAGTCATATTCTACTCTATTGCATTGCATTGTATTACATTGCATTGCATTGCGAGATCGACATTGCTCAATTATTTATGAGTTATTTTTGGGATTCAGTGTTGTTTCAGAACCAGCAGTCTGTGGGAGAAGGAGCTAAAGCTGAAACTGTGGTAGTGACTGTTTTGTTGTTGTTGTTGTTGTTGCTGTTGCTGTTGTTGTTGTTGTTGTTGTTGCTGTTGTTGTTGTTGTTGTTGTTGTTGTTGTTGTTGTTGGTGTCAGCTCTGGTTGTTTGGTTGGAGCTAAATGGGACTTGGCAGACTGTGATGATGACTGGGACCAGGACAGATTGTCCCATATGACTCATCAGCACAATCACACATGGACTGCTGGTGTGTATGTGTGTGTGTGTGTGTGTGTGTGGGTGGTTGAGTACTGTGCGAGTATTGTGAGTGTGTGGGTGCGTGTTTGTGTATCTGTGTGTGTTAATGTGTGTGTGTATATATGTATGTGTGTATCTGTGTGGGAGGAAGGGGGGGTGTTTGTGTGTGTGTGTGTGTGTGTGTGTGTGTGTGTGTGTGTTGAGCAGCCATGTCAATCTTTAAAGGAAAAATCCCCTTCCACTGTTATATATCATCAATCTGTGATGTTCAACACATTCCAGGAGTTATTTTAAGTGTTCTTATTTTTTTGGTGAACCCATTTTTCCTCAACCTGCCTTATCTACTTCTACTTCAGGTAGTGATTTCCTACATTGCCCAGAATGCCTTTCAACAACCCTCAGAGAACGGGCCTGAATTTCTTGCAATGATTGTTGAACGTCTCTTGGTGCAAAATGGCGGCTCTAGAAAGAAGCCCTCGCTCTTTGATTCTGAGGGACTGACACCAAAACCTGACGTTTACCGCTGATGTTTTACATCCTGAAACATTTTCTCATATCAAACTCCACTGTAGCTGCTGGAAACATCTGGAGGTGACGTCACCTTGTCTACGATTGGTCGGTTATCCAGAAGAAGAAGAAGAAGAAAAATACACCAAACAGTGTCTGAACTGTCGCCTCTCTCTGTCCGTCCCACCCAGACTACCCTCATGGCATCAGGCTGACGGCGGCCAACCCGGGAGGAGAGAGGAAGGTCCTGATCGTCTTCACAGCGCCGAGCCAGCAGGACCGAGCCCGCTTCACCTCCGACCTCCGAGAGAGCATCGCAGAGGTCCAGGAGATGGAGAAATACAGGGTGGAGTGTAAGTGTCGTAGTAGTAGTAGCAGTAGAATTAGTAGCTAGTAGTAGTGGTAGTAATAGTTGCAGTAGTAGTAGTAGTAGTAGTAGTAGTAGTAGTAGTTGTAGCCTAGTTGTAGCTGTAATAGTAGTAATAGTAGTAGCAGAGTATCGGTAGTAGTAGTAGTTGTAGCAGTTATCAATGTAACATATGAACTAATGTTTGAATTAACTTGATCTATTAGTATTACAGTAACTAATTAGTGTAAGCATTACAAGTCCATTATATGACTTCACATATTTGATCACATTGTCATCTGTTCCTCCTCTCTCTTTCCCTTCTGATCCTTCCCACATCTATCACATTTTATTCATTATGGATAATGACTGTAATCTCTTCTCCCTCTCTTTTCCTCTGACTCTCCCTCTGCTCTCCCTCTCCTCTCCTCTCTTCTCTCTCCCTCCTCTCCCTCCTCTCTCTCCTCTCCTCTCCTCTCTCTCCTCTCTCTCCTCCTTCCCTCCCTCCCTCTCTCCTCCCTCTCCTCTCTCTCCTCCCTCCCTCCCTCCTCTCTCTCCTCTCTCTCCTCCCTCCCCCCCTCCCTCCCTCTTCTCTCTCTCCTCTCTCTCCTCCCTCCTCTCTCTCCTCTCTCTCCTCCCTCCTCTCTCTCCTCCCTCTCCTCTCTCTCCTCCTTCCCTCCCTCCCTCTCTCCTCTCCCTCCTCTCCCTCCTCTCTCTCCTCTCTCTCCTCCCTCCCTCCTCCCTCTCCTCTCTCTCCTCCCTCTCTCCTCCCTCTCCTCTCTCTCCTCCCTCTCTCCTCCCTCTCCTCTCTCTCCTCCCTCCCTCCCTCCCTCTCCTCTTTCTCCTCCCTCCCTCCTCCCCCTCCTCTCTCTCCTCTCTCTCCTCTCTCTCCTCTCTCTCCTCCCTCCCTCCCTCCCTCCTCTCCCTCCTCTCTCTCCTCTCCTCTCCTCCCTCCCTCCCTCCTCTCTCTCCTCTCTCTCCTCCCTCCCTCCCTCCTTCCCTCTCTCCTCCCTCTCCTCTCCCTCCTCTCTCTCCTCTCTCTCCTCCCTCCCTCACTCCCTCCCTCCTCTCTCTCCTCTCCTCTCCTCCCTTCTCTCTCTCCTCTCTCTCCTCCCTCCCTCCCTCCCTCCTCTCCCTCCTCTCTCTCCTCTCCTCTCCTCCCTCCTCCCTCTCCTCTCTCTCCTCTCTCTCCTCTCTCTCCTCCCTCCCTCCCTCCCTCCTCTCTCTCCTCCCTCCCTCCTCTCTCCTCTCTCTCCTCTCTCTCCTCCCTCCCTCCTCTCCTCTCTCTCCTCTCTCTCCTCCCTCCCTCCCTCCCTCCTCTCCCTCCTCTCTCTCCTCTCTCTCCTCCCTCCCTCTCTCCTCCCTCTTCTCTTTCTCCTCCCTCCCTCCTCCCCCGCCTCTCTCTCCTCTCTCTCCTCCCTCCCTCCCTCCCTCCCTCCCTCCTCTCCCTCCTCTCCTCTCCTCTCTCTCCTCTCTCTCCTCCCTCCCTCCCTCCCTCCTCTCCCTCCTCTCCTCTCCTCCCTCTTCTCTCTCCTCTCTCTCCTCCCTCCCTCTCTCCTCCCTCTTCTCTTTCTCCTCCCTCCCTCCTCCCCCTCCTCTCTCTCCTCCCTCCCTCCCTCCCTCCCTCCCTCCTCTCCTCTCCTCCCTCCTCTCTCTCCTCTCTCTCCTCTCTCTCCTCCCTCCCTCCCTCCCTCCTCCCCCGCCTCTCTCTCCTCTCTCTCCTCCCTCCCTCCCTCCCTCCCTCCCTCCCCTCCTCCCTCCTCTCTCTCCTCTCTCTCCTCCCTCCCTCCCTCCCTCCTCTCCCTCCTCTCCTCTCCTCCCTCTTCTCTCTCCTCTCTCTCCTCCCTCCCTCCCTCCTCTCTCTCCTCTCTCTCCTCCCTCCAGCGGAGCTTGAGAAGCAGAAAGGAGTGATGCGTCCCGGCGTGTTAACGGGAGGAGGGGGTGGGGGGATGGCCGGGGGCGGGGTCAACGCTGGCTCCGGGCCCGGCGGGGGGGTGAAGGGCGAGGTGGTGAACGGCACCCTGGGAAGGCCCAGCCTCGACGACACGTACGCCTCACTGGACGGACTCAAACGCACGGCGCTCAGCTCCTCGCTACGGGACCTCTCTGAAACAGGTACGCATGGATACTGGACATGCTTTAACACACGCAGGCGGCCATTTTTAACACTCAGGTGGGGAACTACCCCGAAGATTGGCCTAAAACTAGCATTACTTCGACTCTGGATATATGATGTATCTTTTCTCCACAGCTCTTGTCTCTTTTCTTAGCTCTTCTCTACCTGCCATGATCATTTCAGGGCCACAGACATATTTTGTTCCACCTCTTGTCGGGGCGTTGCAGCTCTGACCCTTGACCTCCTTACTATTAGTTGTTTGTAATGCTGGTGATCTATAGGGATTGAAGTTTATTCTGCTGTGGCACTCACTGCAAGAGTAGACACGAGTGTTGGCTGAGTGCCTAAAACCCAATTTGTAGAAAAAACTTAAGTTCTGGTATGTAGACCAGCTTTACCATTTACAGATAAAAATAATACATCATCACATAAATGGTGATGATTTTCTTTGATGCCCTACAACTTGATTGGGATTCTGAAAATGGGACATTTTAGTGGTTACTATTGCAAGCCATTGACTGTGGATAACCCAGTATCTGTGGTCTTTTGCAACAAATAAAAGAGTAATGAAATGGTGAAATGGTAATGTAAGATAGTAAGATGGCTGGCTAAGTCTGTTAAACAGCTCTGTGATGCTCTGTCTCCCTCTGCTGGACAGCTGCAGAAAATACCATATAAAAACCTCAAAAAGGGTCATTCTGTTTCAAAGCTTATGGATTTAAAATTGATTTATGATGCCAGGCACATATTACTCAGAAGATTAGTTATATCAAGCGCTCCCCTTATTTTTCTGATATTTAATGACAAAATGAAGCTCTACTCTTCCATTTCTGTTATTTTTGTTTAACGTTTTGGCCAAATCTGAACGCAGTCTGGTTTAGTCATGCTGCTTGAGAACCGCTGTCAGACACCACAGCGTTTAGTCACCCGTGACCTCTTAACCCTGCCTCATTCTGATTGGGTAACAGGGAAGCGAGGTCGTAGGAACAGTGTGGGGTCATTGGACAGTACCATCGAAGTAAGTCTGGGGCGGGGGGGTGGGGGGGGCGGGGCTTCAAGCATGCACCATCGCCTGTGACCTCCCAACCCGCTGCCACAGCATGTCACAAGTGTTGTTGAGTCTGTGTCGGTCTGATTCATAATAACTGACTCTGTTTGTCTGTGTAAGTCAGTATTAAGGAAGGCTTGGGTTGTGCTTGGCAGTGGAGCGTTAAAGGAGAAATCCCCTCTGATCCTCTTCCACTGTGAAAACAACAACAACAACAACAAATTCCAGGAGTTATTTAGTGATGAAATGTTGTTTTTTTACTTTTTTTGGTGAACCCACTTCACCTCAACCTGCCTCGTCTACTGCAGTTAGTGATTTCCTACATTTCCCAGAATGCCTTTCAACAACCCCAAGAGAAGGGGCTTGATGCATTCAGCTGTGGGTTTTATGTGTAGGTGGAGAGAGAGATCGCAGATGTAGGAACTCGAGTCACAATTCTAATTACTTGAGACTTGACTTGATGCATGAAGAGAAGACTTGAGACTTGACTTGACTTGGGTTCTGGTGACTTGGGACTTGACTCTGACTTGTACTTTGATGACTTGAAAAGGTTTCTAAAGTCTTGACTTGAGATCTTGTGTTTGTGTAAATGACTTAGATTGAAAGTGATGAGATTTGTTCCAGCGGACGACTGAATTTAAATTCTGTTTTCTGAATTTGTATGGAATGATTGAATTTATTGAAGTTGAAACTGATTATAGAAATCAAACTCATGATGCTCTTACCAAGTTTTTATCCTATTAAAACCATATTGCATTGAAAAGTCCTAGATATTTAGTTTTCTTTAAGATATTAAATTGATACTGGACTCTTGATTTGTTCTGACTTGACTTGCTGTTCCACATTTAGACTTGGGACTAGACATTAATGACATGGACTTGACTTGGTAATCTACATTTAGACTTGGGACTTGAGCGAAGTTTATTTGGTCACACCTCTGAGTGATAGCGATAGTGATAGCTATAGCATAATAAGCGTTTTTCCAGTCAAGAAAAAGTGAGTCTCCCCATTTACTCAAACCCCAACCTGTCTCTCTGCTGCAGTGCATTCTGGTCTCTCTCCTGCTCCTGTGGGTGGAGAAACTGGTCTCTCTCCTCTTCTACAATGGATTTCTCCCTGTATGATTGTTGAACGTCGGTGCAAAATGGATTCTGAGAGACTGACACCAGTAGCTGTTTTTAACAATGTTAAGGTGTTTTATTGTGGATTTCTCCTTTAACTGGTTGTGAGGTGGAGAAACTTTTGTCATCCAGGCTCCCTCTCCTGCCAAGCCTTACCCAACAATCAGGTTTTATGTTTGGGATTTTATTTAACCTCATGTGCGATGAGCGAAAATCCAAATTTTGCTCATTCACTCGCTCCCATTCACTTTCACTGTAATGGATGTTCCGCATGGTGATGTTTGCATGTCGTCTCATCTGTTTCTGCGGTCCGGTCTCGCTGTCGCCGAACGACCGGAGCGACTTCTGCAGCCGAAGTCGCGGCCGGCCGTCATCTCGCATGAGCAAATTACGCCGGCGGCGCTGATATAATGCCGCGTTCGTGTCACATCAGATTTACTGTAAACGCGAGCTGCCAGCTGGGAGAAGCTGTTCCCGTCAGCCTCCCAGCAGTAATTACATGTAGGATATGTGGGATGTTTTTGTCGGCTCTGATATCTCCCACCTGGCGTCACGAATGCCACACAAACTGCAACACAGCTGGCAAACATGACAGGCGATCCACCGGCGTCGGCAGCACGAAATTATCAGTTTTATTCACACTAATTCAATCAACCCTACTTACGAAAAAGCCGCAGTTTGCTGCAGTTTGTTTACGGTTGATTTTGAATTCATAAATAAAAATGATTTGGGATGTGGGTGTTCCAGGAAATTAAAAACACGAACGCTTCCAAGTTGTAGCAACAAGATGTGATCCTGTTCTTCCTTTTCTTCAGATATGACATGAACACAGCATCCATCACGCTGTTTGCTGCACTTTGTTGCTGTGATGTTGTTGCTGCAGTTTGTGTTGCAAAGCTGAACTGATGCTTTATGTTTACCTCCCGCTTTCTGCTGCATGTCAGTTTACAAAGGTTATAAACTCATTTATAATCCTCTCTCCTCTTCTTTCTCTCTCTCTCTCTCTTTCTCTCTCTCTCTCTCTATTTCTGTACTTCTCTCTCCCTCCCTCTCTCTCTCTCTCTCTCTCTCTCTCTCTCTCTGTCTCCTCTGTCCTCCCTCTCTCTCTCCTACTCCCTCCCCTCTCTGCTCCTCTCTCTCCTCTCTCTCTCTCTATTTCTGCACTTCTCTCTCTCTCTGTCTCCTCTCTCTCTCTCTCTCCCTCCATCTATCTCCTCCCTCCCTCTCTCTCTCCCCCCTCCCTCTCTCTCTCTCCCTCCCTCTCTCTCTCCCCCCTCCCTCTCGCTCTCTCTCTTCTCTATCCCTCATTCTTCCTCTCTCTCTCCTCCCTCCCTCCCTCTCTCCTCCCTCCCTCCCTCTCTCTCTCCCTCTCTCACTCTCTCCCCCTCCCACTCTCTATCCTCCCTCCCTCTCTCTCCCTCCCTCTCTCTCTCCCCCCTCCCTCTCGCTCTCTCTCTTCTCTATCCCTCATTCTTCCTCTCTCTCCCCCTCTCGCTTCTCTATCCCTCTCTCTTCCTCTCTCTCCTCCCTCCCTCCCTCTCTCCTCCCTCCCTCCCTCTCTCTCTCCCCCTCTCGCTTCTCTATCCCTCTCTCTTCCTCTCTCTCTCCTCCCTCCCTCCCTCTCTCCTCCCTCCCTCCCTCTCTCTCTCCCTCTCTCACTCTCTCCCCCTCCCACTCTCTATCCTCCCTCCCTCTCTCTCTCTCCTCTCTCTCCTCCCCCTCCCACTCTCTATCCTCCCTCCCTCTCTCCTCTCTCTCCCTCCCATCTCTCTCTCCTCCCCCCCCCCCTCCTCAGGGATCCATCATTAGCAGTCCTCGTCCCCACCAGCAGCGCCCCCTGCCTGCTGCAGGTCTTCCCTACAGCAGCATGATGGACCCGTCTTCTCCAGCAGCTTACCGGCCGCACCGCCCTACTCAGAGCCCCGGTACAGGGGTGGGGGGTGGGCCGGGGCTCTGTCACAACCAGGGGGGGGTGTCCGTCTCCCCCCTCGTCAGCGGGGGAGGGGTTGGGGGAGGAGGAGGGATGGCGGGTGGGGGAGGGGTGAGCGGTGGGGGTTTCCTGGGGAATTTCTTCGGCAGCCGCAGAGGGAAGGTTCCTGGTCCCCTGATGATGATGTCGTCCTCGCCGCAGGGCCCCCCCAGTCCCCTTATGATCGCTTCGCCCCCCCACTACCCGGCCCCCGCGCCGCCCGTCCCGCCCCCCTCCTCCCCCTCGCCCTGCCTCTCTCCCTCGGCCAACCTCGGCCAGGCGGACTCGGGTGGGGGGGCCGGAGGGGGCGGCGGTTCGGGCGGGGGGCCGTCCAAGCTGCAGGCGCTGCACGCCCAGTACTGCCACGGCAACAGTGGAGGAGGAGGAGTCAGTGTTACTGGGCAGCCGCAGCAGACCCCGCCCCCTCCCTACCATCACCACCACCGCTACCACCTGCAGAGCGTGCCGCCGCACCACGCCCTGGCGCACAGGGTCTCCGCGCCCCGGCGGCAGGGGCAGCCCGTCTGCGCTCCCTCTCTTACCCAGCAGCATCAGAGGGTGCAGCACGCCGCCCAGCACCCGCGCTACACCATGGTGTCGGGTTTCACCACGCCCCCCCCGCTGTCCCCGCACTCCCCCGTGCCCCCCACTACCCCGCACGGACTCTACCACTCGCACAACGCGGCGGGCCGGGTGGCGGGCGGCAAGCTCCCGCTGACCATCTCACACTCGCAGCCCCACCCCCACGCTCACACACACTCTCACAACCACGCCGCGCACACACACTCCCCGCTCAGCCCCTCCCCCTCCGCCTCCCCCTCCACCCACTTCATCTTCTCCACCCCCCCGCCCCAGACGCCTTCGGCGCGCCTCGTCACCCAAACGCCGCCGCAGTCCTACGCCCCGCAGTACCCGCCGCTCTCCTCCATCCCCCCGCCTCCACCGCACTCGCCCTTACCTCCCCCGTCCTCCTCCGCCCCGCTCTCCCCGCACCCGGGGGCCGGGGGCGGACCGTCGGGGCAGGGGGGGGGCGGCCCCAAATCGAAGCCCGTCAGCCGCATCAGCACGGTGGTGTGAGGAGGCAGAGGCCGAGGGCGGCGGCGCGCTACCCCGCTGCGAGCCACAGGGGGGCGATGGTGAGGGGGAGCAGGAGAGTCAGGAGGAGGGGAGGAGGGCAGGTGCAGGTGTATCAAAATGGCCGCCTGGTGAGGAGGAGAGGAGCGAGAGTCGGGAAGAGGAATTTACTCAGTCTGTGCTACTTTCACATCCACTTCCCTCGCAGGTAGACGGACGCTCGCGCGTTCTGAAAGGCAGCGGCAGTTTTCCTCTGTACCCCGCCTGGGTAGATTTTCCTGGAAAACCTGGCGAGGGAGGGAGCAGCGTGCGACACGAGAACGCAAACCACGTGTTTTCAGTCACGCAAAGCCGACGCAAAACTGTCCCGCTCCCGAAAAAAGTGACAGCATGCTGGTGAAAATGTCCTCGTCGTCCCTTCGTAGTCGGCGGACCGGGAGTCGCCCGCTGCTGAAGCACGGGAGGACATGTTTGTAGTTCTTCATCGCCGTTCTTGTTGAAGAGAGGACAAGTGAAGCGCCGGTTGCGTTGTAAGTCCGACTTCGCGTTGTGAATCATAGTGATGGACACGGTTCAGGGACCAGATGTGAGGGGGAACAGTGCCTGAGAATTTAACACAGGGGTTAGCTCTCCATGCTAACGCTATACACTCAAGTACACTATCTACGGTGTTCATGAAGGGACAGTTCAGGTTTTGAAGAAGCCTAAGAACGGGAGGAGTCCTTTTAGTACATCCAAAAATCACATTTAGTCTCGCACCACCTTGTTTATCGCACAAAAAGCACTTGTACCATTGTTTTGGTTGTTGACATATTACAAGCCATGAGGTGTTGTTGAGGTGTTGGAAGCAGAAGTTGTTAGCATTGATATGGTGCAGTTTCTGTGTCTTAGACAGGCATGCATGACCAGTGCAATAGATGAGTGTCAATGTGTCTATGGTAAAAATCTTATACGCAGGAGGGGGATTTGTTCAGATTTAAATCCCCAATCCAGAATTCATTTGGCCATAAAAAAAAAAGTTTAGGTGTATTTGTGAAGATTATTGAAGAAGTTTGGTTTCTACGTGGACGACGAGCATTTTGCAAACTTGAATTACCCATCGTAACTAAAAATAAGTGTCTCTTACCTCAGTTTTCTACCAGCCTGGGAAAGCTTTTACAGCTTCTAGCCTCTGACTGTGGGTGACAGTGTTCCAGCAGGGGGCGCCACACTGCAGCATGGCTGGACGGTACATCCGTGTTTGACATCATGTTTTTCCCTAAAATCTATTTGTATGATGGGAGATTTATTTGATCATTTGTACAAAAGCAGCGGATGCCGCCCCTCTTTATCTCCCATCAAGTTTCCCAAAATATATGAAAAGTAAAATATAAGCCTGTATTTGTCAGAAATTATAATAATATATATACTGACTGTATTTCATGTTGTATATGAAACATATGGCTGTGTGCTTATGACCCTCTATGTTGCCAGAGAAGGAGATTACGCTGAAGGGTGCCAAACAGGGTGCAGTCTGGGAAATGCAGTCTTTTGTGTCATTCACTTGTCTGCCTTAGATGAAGTCTGGGAACTACAGTACCCACAATGCTCTCTGGCCCTCCTGCAACCCAGACCAGCTCACTGTTTGTGACAGAGTAATTTAAGGTTCTATCAGACAAGTTCTTCTTATAATATAACTCTCCAAAAGTGAAAATGTTAATTGAATTGGGTGGAAAATTACAATTGGAAAAGTTTTACTCAGGTCAGGAAAATCACATTTGTGCACCGTCCATCCAAAAAATTCCACAGCCACTTTTACTGTCTCACTAGCCAAGTAGACTTTTTGAATGGAACGATGGCATTTGGCTGATACCCACCGGTGGTAATTGATGGTGAATTTCCCACCCTGATTGTATTAGTTTTCCTCTGTAGGATGTGAAATCTTCAGCACGTTTCCAACTACCTTGAAGGCAGAATGAAGCTTACAATTCCACCTCACAACTTTAAACAGGTACGAATAACGAATGTTGTGTCGTGAAATGGAGAGCAAGGTGCCTTCGGACAGGAGGATGGTAAAATAGAAAACGGTTAAAAGAAAATGTGCAGTGAATTTGAGAAGACCACGCAGCATCTGAATCACTAATACATTGATTGACACTATCCATTCACACCATTCAATAAATGTTAAGTAACTGAATCTGGATGAAAGACACACAGCTAAAATTGCGCTCAGCCCTCCGGTTCCCTTCTCGTCCAGCGGGACAGAGGAACCTGGACACTGGACCTTGCTTTGTCTCGAAGGATTTCCCTCACTGCAGGACAGTCAGCTTGCTAACACCTCAGAGGACTGGAGTGCAGAATATGGTTTGTTGTCTCACAGCACAAAGGAAATATTCTTTAACTTAATTCATTTCTACACGTTACTTCATTTTGCACATTGAGTTAAGCCTGCCATGCCAGTATTTAAGTGTGTTTCTTTCTCTCTCTCCGTCTGATGGGGATCAGTGGATGTCAGGGCCGGACGCCCACAGTGGCTGGTGCCAAGTTCACCAGCCACTTTAACTATTTTATCTTATTTTTAGATCAGAAATAAACCACTCAGTGCTGGTTGGTCACCTGTCAAAGTGGCTGGTTTAGTAGACTAGTTTACCAGCCACAAATCAATATTTACCAGCGTTGAACTGGTGGATGATGGGAAATTCCTACACTGCTGAATGCAATCTTCAATGACACGTATTGTTTCCCTGTGGTTACGTGAATGCGCCAATTGTAGATATTACCTGTACAGTATATTCTATTTTTGATGGGGCCAACAGCACCGATCTGTACTGAGGTCAGAATTGCTTGAATTAACAAAGCGTACACTCTAAAAAACTAGGGGTTCACCTTCCAAAGGGAGCCATTGAGCACCTTAGGGTTCCTCACTAGAAAAAAACGTCGCTAAAGAGTTCCTTGAAGAACCCCCGTGTGTTAGAGGTTTGTGGAAGTACCTTCAGGGTTCATAAACACTTAATGACGGAGTCCCTCAGGGAACCTTCTCGGGTTCCCCTATGTTTGTTATCTGAAGAACCCCTTTTACTTTTTAGAGTGTGCTACTGATATTACTATCGATATTGTTGTGTGACAGCTTCTACTAACATAACGTACTCTTTGGGCTGTTTTGTATTGTTTTTCGCATTTTTTATTTTGTTATGTGCTTGAGTGTGAGATGAGTTTGGTTTTTATTTTTGGGATTTGGGTGTGCAATGGAAATACTAAAATCACTTAATTTTTAACGTGTTTACAACCGAAACAAGACTTTTCTGTGACTAACAAACTTGTTCTAATATTTTTTTAATACTGACTCTTGATAATTATCGCTCACCCACGCATGCAAGCACGCACACAGCCGCACACTCCTGAATCTCAATCACGAGCTCAGTGAAGTCGTTTCATCGATACAAGATTTGTAGTTTTGCACACAGAGGTGATGGAGGTCCTTCAGTGCCTCTAGAAGCCCCCCCACCCCCTCCCTCCACACACACCCACACACACACACACACACACTCCCTCTCTTGAGAGCTAATATTAATTCTCCATTTCAACACTTCCTCCGATACCAAGGAAACAAGGTTTTCCAAACATCCGAAATCTAAAATCTCTCGAGCTACAGTGAAGCTTCTCACCAACCTTCTCATGGACAGAAACAGCTTCTACTGTTCCTTTTTTATAAACACCAAACAACCTGTCAAACCTGTCATCCAAATCCAAAACACCTGAACATTCCTGCAGGGGTGCTGCTAGGAATTCCGGGGCCCCTGACAAGGTGGGAGCCCCCCTTACCCCCCACCCATCATGCATCTGCAGTAACTTATTGCAGCATCTCTCTGCCTCTCTGAAGGGCCCCTAGCATCACTCCTGCCTCTCTGTAACTCTATATCTAATCTGGACTAAAACAGTTACTGAACACATTTTACCAAAATTCACGAGGAGCGCCGGATTAAACCTACCTCGCAACTTCTGACCCTGTTCCACTGCCTGGCACGCTAAAATCAAGCACACCTTCCGTAAGTTCCCATTTATTAAAAACTACATTTGAATATTGTTTTCTCTGCCCAGGTCTGCTCTCCACTATCGGTTTGCATGTGGTATTATTACAGTATCTGCACTGAATGAAACTGTATTATAAACATGAATGTACATAACCATCGTTATATATGAAAAATAACAAATACGAGTTCTCACTTCGCTCTGGAATGGACAGTTTGTCTCCGGCTGGTTTACAGGAGGAACCAACATCAGATTTTTAACCCCACAGGAAGCAGATCTGGTCTGTCCGCCGCAGGCAGAACAGGGAAAATAAAAAAAAAAGCACATCAGATCTGGTTCATATAAAGTTAAAAATGTGGTTTTATTTTTCTGTTCCTATGTAAAGGCAGTCTATGTTGTGTGTATCTATACAAGGGGAATGGACTGGGGGTCTGAGCTGTGTGTCGCTACACAATGGACTGCTGTATGGAAATAATTCCTGTTTATAATGTAGAGCAAAGAGAGACTGAAATAGTCCTTGTAAAATTGTACCAGTACAGTGTCAATACGTGTCAACAGAGACGACATTATTTTAAAAATTATGTATGGAAAATTTTAGCCGTGTATATAAATATATATTACTTGTACTTTGTTTTTGAAATTGCAGAGATATGAAAAAGTGGAAATATTTATTGCTCTAAAGATATAAAAATCTGTTCATGTTGTTGGAAAGATGTGTCGTGTTTTGTTTGTGTGACTGACTAAACCTGCACTACCTCGACATTACCTACATTTAGGCTTACAACATCTATACCTGATCATTTCTGACCTCATCAATTTTAACAGCAACAGGCCAATGGGACAGAAGAGAAACAGAGGAAAAACCTGCACACTGAAATGACGCTCCATAAGTGTTTATTTGTAGCAACGTTTCCACCTGTGTTGGTCTTCGTCAGGCAGTATACACTCTCTTTCCTAGGCTAATAATGTGACCCTGCTGGCTTGAAACAACCCACTCAGCAGTTCAGAAGCCAAACTGTATCAGCAAATACACTTTGAGTTTGAGTTTTCACCTATCTGAACAGGGAGAAACCACATCACAGAATCTGATTTCTCTCTCTTTAGACAGTCACTGATTGGAGGTTTAGTTCTACAAACATTTACCGGAGGCAGAGCTGCTCTGGAGACAGAACTAATCTGATTGGTTGAGGTGAACCTCAGTGGGCGGAGCCAAAGAACCACTGATCCAATCTTGTGCCATAAATAGCTGAGAATATATATTAGTGAACTCAGTCTATACCCGGAGTACATAGCCTTTTATAAAATCCTCTCCTCTAGTCTGTACTGTTCCTCATGTGACCAGCAGGTGTCGCTGTCCACCAGTGGGATTTCTTTCACTCAACTGTAGGGGCTTTTAATTTGAAAGGTAAGTGAGATTTGCTGACAGCCTGATATGATATGACATGCTATGATATATGATATGATATGATATGATATGGTATGATATGATATGATATGATATGATATGATATGATATGATATGATATATATTGTGAAGTGATATAACTACTTAGGCCTGCTGTGATTTCTACTATGAATTTTGTCATATAGATTTATATCAGGCTAAAAAAGTGGGTACTTCCCAAATTGTATTATATAGTATATTTTTTGTTATTTCTCCTTTATTTAACCAGGTGAATCCCATTGAGATGTCCATCTCTTTTGCAAGGAGCCCTGGCCAAGAGAGCTATAAGCAGATATTACAATATAAATTACAATACAAAACCACAAAGTTACACAGTATACATCCAAGTATAGTATAGAATAGTATATTATAGTATAGTGTAGGGTAGTGTAGTGTAGTGTATATTATATTTTATTATATTGGGACTGTCACGTGTTCAATGTTACTCCTGGAACAGGAAGTCGTTTCTTCTTCGGCGAAACTTTACCTCGTCAACGGAACGTGTTTGTTGCTAATTTACAAACTTCATAAATGTGGTAAGTTACGTGACGTTAATTTGAGACATATAATGTGAAATATTCTCTATAATAGACAATGTCGGACGAAGTCTGTCAAATAAACTGCCATGGTTATTTTGTTCGTATATATGTTGGCAAATATAGTTCAAAGGTGAAAGGTAACTAGCTAAGTTAGCCGGCTAGCGTCGTTAGCCAACTTTCTAACTTGCCTCCCAGTGAAGCTGTAATGTTAACGCTAGCTAGCTGCTCATAATGACTTTCATTAGGACTTTTTCGTCTTGGCTGAACTTATCCCATTAAAGAGAACATCAGTCTTGTTCAGAAGCGCTGCCGCTGTCCCGGGTCGCTGCAGCATATGCTCAAGTCCTGTGGTGAGTCCTGTCAGGCCTGTGGGACATTACAAGTCTTTCCATGCTGACAGCTCGGTCAGGACAGGACGGCAGGTCTTCCTGTCCGGGCCAGGCTTTAGGAAGGAAACAGTTCCTAAATATACGTAAAGAATATGGAGAGCAATATGCGTAGTCGTCTGTCTGCCATGTGTGTCACATGTCCTGCAGTGTCCCTTTGCACTGAATGTGAGGTCCTGTGTGTCAGTCTGTCTGTACTGCTGTGTCAGTCTGTTAGAGTCTGTTGTCCTGCACCAGGTGTCTCAGGGTTTGGGGTCAAGTCAGGAATGAACTCTTGACAAAAACCTCCAGGAAACAGAACTGGAATTGAATTGAAACTTCAGGAAGTTGAATTCAATGAAATTCTGTGACATTCCATGTTTTTTCTTCCCACATATCTGAGATTACACACAGTGTTATATATTATCAATACTGAATATCATAAAATGTTAAAGGTTCCTTTCAGCTGGTATTTAATGCAGAACATGTCATGGTAATCCATACATTATGATTGAATGTGTTTGATTTGTTGAACTTTTATTTGATTCATAATGTTTGATTTATAATGTTCAGCGAGTCGAGACAAACTCTCTTCGAAGTGGAATTTAATGGAATTTAATGGGATTCACTTCTGTTTCCTGTCATTCCAATTCAGTTCACATTCTGTTTCCTTACAACAGGAATTGAATACTTGAATAATTTTTTGGGGCATCCCAATAGTCAAATTTAAAGATAGTAAATACATGCAGAAAATATTGTGTATCCGTAGTATCAGTCCAAAAATATCTCTCTGCACCAGTGTCACTAAGTTTCCCTTAACGATTGTTACAGTGTTTCTGTTTCTGATTTTGATGTCATCACTTCCTGTAGATTCTGACAAATCTCTCCTCCACTCTCTCTTTCCTCTCTCTCTCTCCTCTCTCTCCCTCGGTCAGAGCTTCTCCCTCTGTGTGTGTGTGTGTGTGTGTGAACAGAGAGCCATGGCCGGTCCGGAGCTCCTGCTGGACTCCAGTATTCGGATGTGGGTCGTCCTGCCCATCGTCTTCATCACCTTCTTCGTGGGCATCATCCGTCACTACGTCACCCAGCTGCTGCACAGCGACAAGAAGGTGGACATGGAGCAGGTTTCTGACAGGTAGACATGTAAAAAAATTAATGTGAATACATTTTAAAATGAGTTAGATTTATTGTTTGTATCACACAGTACCTGTTGTGAAAATGCTCTGAACTTCTGTCATTATACCTTTAAAAAATACCCCCCATACCTAAAATGTTAAAACTTGAACTGAAACTAAAAACTAAACTAAACATTTCTAAAAAATAAAAACGAATGAAAAATCCCAAACTATAATAACCTGCTGAGTTGCATTTTCAAAGCTGCGATTTGAATCTCATTTCAAACCATCTGTGAATCTGGTTTAAATCCAACCTGAAAGATCGGATTCCATGTTTGTTTTTTTGCTGTTGAGACTTAAAGGGTAACTTCGGTATTTTTCAACCTGGACCCTATTTTCCCATCTTTTTGTGTCTAAGTGACTAAAGGGGACAACAATTTTTGAAATTGGTCCAGGCTCAGATTGTTATTATAAGTGTCTGACAACATTATGGAAAGGACCCTACAGAGAAATGAAACGTTTTTCTTTACCTTTCGCTTGATCCGGTCTGTGTGTAACTTCCTGCAGCAACTCAACTCTCGCGAGACTTGAGCGAGACTTGGTTACACACAGACCGGATCAAGCGAAAGGTAAAGAAAAACGTTTCATTTCTCTGTAGGGTCCTTTCCATAATGTTGTCAGACACTTATAATAACAATCTGAGCCTGTCAGTGGCAAAAACAAGAACTTTTAGTGGACGTACATTGACGGTGAGATTTGCCCCGTCGGATTACATTGCGGCTCGTTCCGCGGCTGCCGGCTGAAGCGATCTCGCTCAATACTGGACCAATTTCAAAAATTGTTGTCCCCTTTAGTCACTTAGACACAAAAAGATGGGAAAATAGGGTCCAGGTTGAAAAATACCGAAGTTACCCTTTAAGCCAAACAATAAAACTCAAGTGTGAAAAAAATCAGACTTGAGCTGCCTGTGTGAACATTAACCAGTTGACTGATTGGCAGACTGCAGAGTCTTGTGGATCTGTTTTGCCTGTTGATCATGGTGCAGAGTGTTTAGGTGACTGTGATGTGGTGTCTCCTGTCCAGCCAGGTGCTGCTGCGGAGCCGCATCCTCCGGGAGAACGGGAAGTACATCCCCCGACAGGTAACCGCTGGATCTGCTGCATGTCTCTTTATTACAGGCACCATGTACTCACTGTGTTGTGGGTTTGATTCCAGCTCTCACCATCCTCTCTCTCTCTTTCTCTCTCTCTCTAAATAATCAAATTCATGTTTATCCCATTGAACCAAATGGTAATGTTAGGCGTGATGTCAAACAAAACTGACATTTTCAAATAATATTCCTTAAAATATTTCATGCTTCATTTTGTTTATAGCAGAATTTACAGCAGGATTGTGTGTCATGATTTCCCCAAAGTGAGTTCTGATGTGACCGTTTTGACCGTTGCAGTCTTTCGCCATGAGGAAGCATTACTTCAACAACGTAGAGACCGGCTTCTTTAAGAAGGTCAAGAGGAAGGTCGTCCCCAAGAACCCCATGACAGGTGTGTGTGTGTGTGTGTGTGTGTGTGTATATATACATATCTATATGTGTGGGTATGTGCACATGCAAAGTTTTCACCGGCTTTTGTTTTCTCTTGCCATTCATTTATGTGCTTGGATTATATTTTGTGTGTGTGTGTGTGTGTGTGTGTGTGTCTTGGTTCCAGACACCAGCATGCTGACAGACATGATGAAGGGCAACCTGACCAACGTCCTGCCCATGATTCTGATTGGTGGGTGGATCAACTGGGCCTTCTCCGGATTCGTCATAAGTGAGTTCTTCAGCTGTCAATCATGTCAAATTGCAATATTGTGATACATGCAGACACGGCTTTTTAATTAATTTTATCATAATTTGGAATAATGCTAATTCACGAAGAATATGTAATGAAACATTTGCTTCAGTGCACAACTTGATTTGCAGCCCAGAGACTCTGTAAGGTCCGGACTAAAGAATATTGTGTTGGTGTCCATCTAAAACTGTTTTTCCTCTGATAAAAAAACTGCAGCCACTTGCGATTTGGAAGTTGCAGTAGTTTAGTTAACTCTGCAGCTCTGTCCTCTTTTTAAAGGGATTCCATGACATTTTAAAGGGACAGTAAGTAAGATTTTTACTGTGCCTTAACACAAAATGACCATAATAGCTCTATGGCAGCTCTTTTTGCCGCAACCAAACCATTGAAAATAACTGAAAAATAAGTGTGTCCAGGTGTGGGAAAACTCTTCCATCAAGCGCTTTTCTCTTACAGTCCCCTCATTCCACTGTTGTTTGTTAATGATTGTTGTTGTTGTTGTTGTTTTGTCCTGCAGCCAAGGTGCCGTTCCCCCTGACGCTGAGGTTCAAACCCATGTTACAGAGAGGGATCGAGCTGCTGTCACTGGACGCTTCCTGGTAAAACCATATGTAAAACTCAAAACACTAAAATATGGTTAGATGTTGGTTATATATGGTTCTAGATGCTGGAAACCCATTTACATTACCTTAAAATTATTATCTCGGGATACAATTCGATACATGATCTGAGGTTCAGGATTCAATACAACCAGGATACAATGTGATCAATAAAAGTTCACCGACAACAAAGTCTGACTGTGCAGAATTCTGTTTATTTCTGAGCCACAAATCTTTCTAGCGATGCCATTGGCTGCTAGAATCAAGGTCCCCACGGGTCCTTGAAATCCTTGAAAGTTTGTGAATTTGAGAAAAAAAATCAAGGCCTTGAAAGTTTTTGAAAATAGACATAAATAGACGTGGGTCATTGAAAGTGCTTGAATTTATATATTTTGTGCAAGAATAGAAATTGAAGTTCTTTTGATATTTTTTTTTTACTTAACGTTAGTAAATAGCACATTTGAGAAGTGTTCACACATTCAAGCCTCTCTCTCTTTTTAATTGTTGTCTGTGAGCTTCTGTAAAGCTGCTAGTTCTCATTATAAAAATTCTCAGTGTTGTAACAGTAATTAACCTTGATCCGTGTCTCAAACTATGCCGTGTTGGGTCCTTGAATTTGAGGGAATTGGGCCTGGAAAGTCCTTGAAAAGTCCTTGAATTTGATGTTTAAGAAGGTGTGGGAACCCTGTAGAATGTAAACAATTAAAAAATGTCATTATAAAGTGATATTATAATTTGGATGGAGAGCTTGTGAAACTGTGGTCAAGAGTCTCATTAGTGATTACTACAGCAGAATAACATGGAGCTGATATCACCATTCATTTTTCTGACCCACCATACGTATTGTCACATTTTCATATAGTGACATATTGAAATTATATGGAGGCTATCGTCCCATCCCTATTTCAGATGTTGTCTGTATAGTGTGGAGTAGCAGGAATAGCAGCTGAGATGTAATTTTGTTGTGATTGGTTGATTATTTCCCAGGGTGAGTTCAGCGTCCTGGTACTTCCTGAATGTGTTTGGATTGAGGAGCATGTACAGCCTGATCCTGGGACAGGACAACGGTGAGTTCAACCAATTTAGCTTTTTTTTTTTTGACTTGAACAGCTGATATCGTCTGCCATACGACATGTTTCATGACCCTGGAGCCAAGCCGGTCTGTTGGTAACATGTTGTGAACCGTCTACAGCTCCGAGCCTAAGAATGGGCACATTAATGATTGGCTGGACAGGTGGAGGTGTGGAGAGACAGGAGGCAGGATGTAGGTTCTTAGTATTTAGTATTTCATCTATTAAAATTGTTTGTTCCCAGCTGCTGACCAATCACGGGTCATGCAGGACCAGATGACGGGCGCTGCCATGGCGATGCCCCCTGACCCCAACAAGGCTTTCAAGGTAGAAGTCAAACAACGTTACTGTGGTCTCTGTGATTCAAACATTGGTTAATTTCTGATTCAAGGCCAGAAAACAGTGCAGGGATGTTATTTTTCATCACAGCTTGATTACAGATTACACTTTTTTGTGTTTCTGATGACAATTTGCAATCATGGTATCATGGTAGAGAACTGATCTCTTTCAGGGTTTTCTACGCAGGTCTGGAAAGGTCTGGTAAAAGAATTTGATAATCTCCAGGTGTTGAAAAGTTTGGAAATTATACTAAAAAGTTTTGTATGGCAAAAGAAATATAGATGTACTGTCCCAATATGCATACGACACATTTTCTTTTCAAATTTAGATTACATACAACTACACATTTTCTGACTCCCTCACATATTCTGATATTTGTGGCTGTGAAGAATAATCTTCATCTATTGGGTGATGCGTTACAGTATGTAGGGGCAAGATAGCTATCGGCATAATAATCATACTGCACAGCAAAATCTCAAATTAAATCAAGAAATTAAGCTGTTGGAAAAGTCTGGAATTTTGAAATTGAAAAATTTAAACCAAGTCAAGTCAGAACAAATCAAGAGTCCAGTATCAATTTAATATCTTAAAGAAAACTAAATATCTAGGACTTTTCAATGCAATATGGTTTTAATAGGATAAAAACTTGGTAAGAGCATCATGAGTTTGATTTCTATAATCAGTTTCAACTTCAATAAATTCAATCATTCCATACAAATTCAGAAAACAGAATTTAAATTCAGTCGTCCGCTGGAACAAATCTCATCACTTTCAATCTAAGTCATTTACACAAACACAAGATCTCAAGTCAAGACTTTAGAAACCTTTTCAAGTCATCAAAGTACAAGTCAGAGTCAAGTCCCAAGTCACCAGAACCCAAGTCAAGTCAAGTCTCAAGTCTTCTCTTCAAGCATCAAGTCAAGTCTCAAGCAATTAAAACTGTGACTCGAGTCCAAGTCATGACATTTCAACAGGACAGATGGCTGTTTTGAGGATCGAACCTGTGTCTTTTCAGTGACCGTGCTCTGTGTTTATTGGTGGGACTAACAAACTCTCTGTGTGTGTGTGTGTGTGTGTGTCTGTGTGTGTGTGTGTGTGTGTGTGTGTGTGTGTGTGTGTGTGTGTGTGTGTTTCAGAGTGAGTGGGAGGCGCTGGAGATCGTGGAACACAAGTGGGCCCTGGAGAACGTGGAGGAGGAGCTGATGTCCAGAGACCTCAACTTTGGAACCTTCTTCAGCCAGGACATCAAGTCCACCATGTTCTAGGACACGGGTCAGGCGGGTTCTGGAACGGCGGTTCTGAAGGTTCTAGAACACCACAGTCTTCTTTAGGAACAACAAAAAAACCTCCAGATTCTGTGTTTTCATGTTTTTCAACTGTTCTGGAATGGTTCTACACGTTCTCTAGAACAATGTCTTCTTTAAAAAAAAAAAAACAAAAAAAAAACAAAAACAGATTCTATGTTTCCATGTATTCCATGTTCTGTAACACGGGACACGCGGGTTCTGAAGGTTCTAGAACACACACCACACACAGGTTCTGTAACGATGCTGGAAGTTCTAGGACACAAGAGACACATGGGTTCTGAAACGGTCCTGAAGGATCTAGATCTGTGTCTTTCAATGTCTTCTTTAAAAAAATAAATAAAAAAAAGACAAAGCCTGCGTTCACACATAGCGGTTTTGATGTGGAAAACGCGCTGAAATTCACTTATTACAACATCCAATTTCTCCACCGGCACTTTCACTTTCTCCATATTTGTTGTTGCTATGGGAAACGGCCGGCGTCTCGGTGATCGCGTTTGGTCGGCTGGGAAAAAGCGGTTCACCTCACTCGGCGCTTTTCTGAAAAGTTGAACATTTCTCAACTTTTGAAAGCGAAAAAAACTGCAGCGCTTTTCGGGAGCGGCCGCTTCCCATTACTTTCAGTGAGAAAAGGGCGCTGGCGGTTGGGGAAAAAACGCTGTGTGTGAACGCAGCCAAACACCAGATTTTGTGTTTCCATGTTCTAGAACACACCACACACAGGTTCTAGAATAAGGTTCTACAGAAGAAAAACACCAGATAGGTATTAAGGTTTTTAAGGTTCTACAACTCTGTCTGTCTGTTTAGACACTTCCTTGTGAACAGAATAACTGATGATAGAACAGAACATGATAGAAACTTCATCCACACCACAGGTTCCACCTATAGAGCAGATGATCTGATTAGATTTTGGAGCACCTTGCTGCATAAATTTGCATATTAATGAATGAATGAATAGCAGATTTTCTCAAAACTACTCAAGTGCATATTAATGCCTCTCATGTTAAGTATGTTAACATAGTAATATTTGCTAATGAATGTGTTAATTGGCTTAATTAATGACCTAATTAGAATAAGTGGCCATGTTTAATATATCGTGGTGACTGGATATGAGGCAGCTCAAGCGCCTCTTGCTTTGAATCAGCAGATTCTCCAGCAGGGAACGTGAGGTCCACCGAGTTCTAGAGCATGGAACAGACGGGTTCTAGAATGGTTCCAAAGGTTCCAGAACCCCGTTTGGTGTTTTTTTTTAAATAAACCAGCAGATTCTACACCAGTGAGTGGAGACGTAACGATCTAAAGCCTCTTGGGAGGAAGTCCATGATCAGCAGCGTCGTTCAAGACAGCCGGGACGTTTCCAGCGGAGCTTTCACACATTCTCAGTGTGAAAGCTCCGCTGCTCCTCGCCTCCCCCCCCCCCCCCGCTCCTCGCTCCTCGCCTCCCCCGCTCCTCGCCCCCCGGCTCATCGCCCCCCCGCTCCTCGCTCATCCTTTTAACCTGCAGGACAGAAATTTCACATTTACATTTACACTGTAGTCATTTAGCTCATGCTGTTATCCAGAGCGACTTACAGTAAGGGTGCGATCACACCAACAGTTTGTTTTCTTTGGTCTGAACCGTAGCTTTCACCTCACCTTATCTTGACCTTATCTCCAGTTTGCCCTCGCTTCATTTTGTTCTGCTAGGCTTTCCAAGCAGGAACAACTGCTGGCTATCAGATGTCAACATCCGTCTCCTTCTACCCATAAACCCTTGCGTTTTGGGGTGGTTTCCTGTAATTGGTTCAGATTACATTCTCCCTCTTAACGAACCGCACCTCAGTTCTCTTGTTAGAGGACTGAGACTCTCGGTGTCATTATTTGGTGCCACCAGAGTTCAGAGGTCATCGTTCTCAGCTGGACAAACGAACCGAACTACAGGCAGCCCATGATGGATCCAGTTTCTAGTTGTCTTGAACGCTTTATGTTCCCAGTCTTAACCTTCACCAGTAGTGAGGAAACCACTATCAGCTCAGATCAGCATGAAGTAGCCTCACCTTTCAGTCGCTCCATTAAGGACACAATATACAGGCAATGTAGAAGTAGTATGCAGTATGTTATCCTGATATGTTTTGTTCCTTGAAAACCACTATGTTGTCTACATGTTATCTGCAATATTGCCCTTCTCTGTTGCCTTTAAAGTTGCCCGTATCTCCTCAACTCTGAGGTGTAGAGTCCAAATTGTTCTCTGCTGCCCTCAGACGATCATCTCCTATCAAACATATTTTGGAAACTCCTCATCATCATTGGAGATTTGTGACATTCTACAACTCCAACTGTCCAGTCCATAAAGTCTCATTGTCATGTTTTCTAGTTGGAAAAAGACGGAGACAACGCCCCTTTCTGTTGTTGGGATCACACTGAAGAGCAAAGTAATAAGTAACAGGCTTTAGGACAGGACAGGAGAGGTGAGTTGATGACGAGTTCTCCACTGTGTGTTTTGATTTTACAAGAAGATGCATTCACATTGGCTGCAAGCAGAACATTAAAACCGAAAAACAGAATTGGGAGTCAGGAGCTTTTCACCCGACAGCGGCTGCAGCGTCTTAATTTTCTTCCTGATACCAGTGCAGTATAATGTTTCAAGGCAATAAACCTGACTGAATGTCGAATAGATGAAACCGATACGTTTGGACGATGACTACTGCCTATCTTGTGTTTTTTTTCTTTTTTTAAAGAGTATAAAGAGAGTTATATGTGGAATAAGCATGTTCTTAGCTTTTATTTGTCTGTTCGCATTGTTTTTTTTTTTGTTTTAAAGCCTTAACTTGATATTATATAGAGAAACGGCCTAATGCAATCGCTGGTACCAGGCCTCCGAACTGATTCTTAATTATTACGATCTTGGTTTCTTAATCTGTGGCCTGGGACGCAGAATGGGTCACGGGTCTTCATCCAATCGGTCCGCAAAGCACCGGTATGTTTTGACTGAGCTTGTGTCCCAGGGTGAGAGACGGCATTTCTTACTGAAAGCTGACCCGAAAATGTTTAGCGACCCTCTGATTTATCCTCTGTGTCCACCAGGAGCCTCTGAACTCTTTTCCCACTTATTTCAATCAAACAGTGTGGGCGGAGCTTGTATTTTCTGTTGATGCAGTTACAGACGTTACAGGTTATTACTTTAAAATATTTCTGCTCTGTTTCTACTCAGCTACTCAGTGAAGACCAGGTGGACACAGGGGGAAACAGGGTCGTGTGTTATTTGTTTGAACTCCATATCCACAGTGTGTTCTGCCTGTTTGGAACAGTTCTCAAGTGTCCTGCTGTGTTATTTAAGTACCTAAGTGTGAAAAATGATCAGAGATTGGGGGGGGGTAGACATTGGAAAGTTGAGTCCAGTGGTTTTAAATGTGCAGTGCCTTGTTTTGGGGAGTGGCTGAACGAGCTCCTTCAGATGTTAATCATATGAAGTTTTTTGGTGCAAAAGCCAGCGGTTGGAAACTAGGCCCAGTTTTCACCACAAATATCTGTGGCATGAAGGAAGTTTTGGACTTGTTGACCCGAAGTCTTGAAAAATCAGGGGTCGTGATTGGTCGAGCTCATTTTCGGACAATTCAGCACACGCCAGATATTGATTTTCTGTTTGATTGTTAGATTGATTCTTCATGTTATATCATTATTCCCTGTGATTTTTTTTTTTTGTCTGATTTTGTTGACTGCCCCAAATATTGTCATCACTCTGAGAATCATCGCCGCCCGGCAAGTGTCTCTTCAGGAAAACGCTGATCTCCCATTAGAAATGAATGGGAGATGCTTGTTTCTCAGGATTTCATTTGCCTGAAATCCTGAGAAACCACATCCCTGTTCCTGAAGAAATACTGAAGTGAAATAATGAATGAACAGTCCGTACCTTAAAGAATTCCTTTGGCTCGCAGATCGAGGTGTAGCCTGCTGGACAAACTTAGAGGGAATCATTAAGTTTGTTGTGTGATTATTTTTCTTCGGTCACGTCTTCCTGTCTGTCTGGGTATGTTGTACCTGGCCTGGTCGCCTGTGGACATTTTCAAATAAAGAGATTTAATGTGACGACTGCGCCCCACTCTGGTTTCTTTTTGTAGTTAGTCTTGTTTTATCATTATCCAGGAAAGGTTTTGGTGAGTTTGGTGAAGATGCCTGAACTGGAAATGTAAAATGTGCACAACAGGCACAAAGATCCAATTTAAGTTTGCATACACAAAAATCTGACTTTCTGACCATATCTTTAACGTATTTAATAGGGCTGCAGCTAACGATTATTTTCATTGTCGATTAATCGATTAGTTGTTTGGTCTATAAAATGTCAGAAAATGGTGAAAAATGTCGATCAGTGTTTCCCAAAGCCCAAGACGACGTCCTCAAATGTCTTGTTTTGTCCACAACCCAAAGATATTCAGTTTACTGTCATAGAGGAGTAAAGAAACCAGAAAATATTCACATTTAAGAAGCTGGAATCAGAGAATTTTGACTTATTTTTCTTAAAAAATTACTCAAACCGATTAATCGATTATCAAAATAGTTGGCGATTAATTTAATAGTTGACAACTACTCGATTAATTGATTAATCGTTGCAACTCTAGTATTTAATGATCTAAAAAAAAAGAAACAAAATCCACTGGACTTAAAATGAAGAGTTGAAGACGTTTTCATTAAACACCAGGTTATCAGGTTGGTCTTCAGTTAGGTCGTGTGGTCCAGTGGTTACAGAGCAGGACCGGTAACCAGAAGATCCCCGGTTTGATTCCTCCAGCTGACAATATGGTATCTGTTAACAGTAGTGTGTCTTCAGATAAGATTGTCAGCTAAATACACTGATTGTAAAGTGTGGGACTATCAGCTGACCTTTATTTCAACCAGCTGACAAGGTGATTTCATTCAACCAGAGCTCATCAGGTGACACCTGTTAGAAGAGGAGAGATGGTCCAGCGGTTAGAGAGAGCGACTTGTAAACTGAAGATCCCAGGTTCAAATCTCTCAACAGTCAGACACCAAACCTGCTGACTCATTACACCCTCAATACGCAAGGGTTACATGACTCCTTCAGTAAATACCTCCCCAAACACAAAACCAATGAAATACATTTCAGAAATGAGCACTTTTCTGATGAAAAAGTATCCAAGCATAGGCTCTTAACTTTGTGTTGTCATGGCTTTACAAGAAACCACCTGGAGACGGGATAAGCCTATATGATAATATTAAGAATTGTAACGAAGGCAAAAAGCTACTGGGTACAGGATATAGAAACAGATTAATGGATAGATGTTTAACACTAATACTTTTAATATATTTAAAAGGTTTCTTTCATATTTCACACAAAAGCAGCTCCATGAGGCTTAGCTCCATCTGTCTTTCTCAGCAGCAGTTAAGTGTGGCGTGCCTCAGGGATCTGTTCTAGGTCCTGGTCAGTTCTCTACTTAGATGCTGCCCTTATTCAAAAACATTAACTTTATCTTCAGTTATGCTGATGACACTTGGTTTTACAAATAAGGACGTCTGGATGAGTCTAATTAATGAGCCACTGGTAGAGATTGTCTTAATCGTGTGAAATGTAAGCTAGTCGTAATTAGCACACCAAATGACAAAAACATACAGAACCTAGTGAACAGCTTGGGAGTTACTTTTGATGCTCAATACTAATAATACTGATGACAATAACAGTCGTAACACCGGAAACTGCACACACTGGAACCGAAAGAGACAAACGTGGAACCAAAGCCGGACAGATCCTCAAACTGCTGCTGAGGACCGAAGTGGAAACACTTTGAGAGCCAAAGAACCAGACGGAGGCGGAGTTATGCTTCTCTATACGGTGATCAAAACACCAAAAAAGTTTATTGCAAATAAAATAGATACAGTCGGGGCGGTGAACGAAGACGCCCTGCACAAATACAACCAGAGAAAAACTATTTCAGGTACATTTCTTTTAAAATGATGAGGGGGCTACTGAACTTCACCAAGCTAAATATGAGCATGAACCTTTTATTTTTTACATCAAAATACAAAACTGTTTCATCTCTTAATAAAGCATTAACATCAATAACATCAAGCATAACAATATCAGGGCTGAATCCATCCAGTCAGCTGCTTTTCCAGGAACATCCAATTGTACCAAAGCTGGACCGGACACGATCCAATCCGAGACACAAGCTGTTAAAACCCAATATAGTATGAGGATGCTTTTGGGAACTTCCCGTCTCTTCAGCTCATTCTCACAGCTGATTGGCTGAGGAAGCCGTCTCCCCACAACCTCTCCACCAATACGGTGTGAGAATGACGTGACGAGAGAGGAAGCGAGGAAGCTGCGGGACTGGAAGGATTCAGTAGAGGAGGTTCGGTCTCCTCCTCCCTTTACTCCTCTCCTCACACTCCTCTCAGGCCAGAACTTTAAGACAGGAAAACAAGCAGATATATTTTTTAACGTAACCTTTATTTAACCAGGCAGGTAAATGCGTCTGAAGATCCAATTCTTCATCGCCCCGCCTAGTTAAATAACACTACAGATAAAACAGAGCAGGAGCCGAGCTAGAGGAAACGTTTGGTCCCTTTGGTTTCTACGGTGTCGTCTTCTCAACCTTTATTAATCCTGGCAGGGTTTTGCTGAACAGCAGCCTGCTTCACATTCAGAAAGCTACACACATTCACACTTGGCTTCATGTAATAATAATAATAACTCCCTTATGATTCTGAGTTATTGACTGAAAGGAAATTTAATAGAGACCGAGAGGGAAAAGCATCTCCCTTCTTAACACAAATTGTTGAATACACCGGCCCCTTGTTAGCCGGGGGTTTGACAGGAGACAGGAGATGCAGAATGTACCAGACTTCCATCTCGCTTGTTAAATATGAACTAATCACTCGCTGCATTTGACTTCTAGCTGTATTCACGTCTGATCAAAAACAAAACAACAAAACAGGAGGCAGGGACAAGAGAAAATCAGGTGTTACCACTGGAAATGACTGGACATTAAAAATAGAAAGGTTGCACCTATATAAACTTTCAGTCCAAGCTGTTGTCAGCTCAGTGCCAGAGATGACAGGATTCTGCAAAATCAAGGAATCAGTCTACGGCGGCCATTTTGAATACTTGGGGTTGGAGACTGCCCAGAAGATTAGCATATACATATAAAAGTAGCATTACTTTAACATACAAGTGAGTACTTAAGGTAAACAGTTACCAAATCAGCTAGCAATCTCGACAACGGCAACCACAACCACTTTTTGAATTCAGCAGGAATTTAGGTCGCTTACTAGCTAGTTAGTAAGCTACTAGCTAGCTACCTAGGCTAGACTCTGGTAGCTAACGATAAATAATGCGCCAAATATAGTAAAACGTAAACTTATGCCTCTGGATTATTGAGCTCCATTTCTTCCAGATATGTTTTTAACAGGGAATCAGCGAAATGATAAATGTTTGTATTTTGTATGTTGGTTCATAGCAGCAGGACAGTTGACTTGCTCTTCCAGGTACAGTTTCCCACCCCGAATTTTCAAAATGGCCGCTGTGTGAATAAGGTCAGTAGCACCAAACAAACCAGAGCCCTACATAGACAGAGTTTGGTCACTGCTAAGTTTTTAATAGCAGCCATATTAGCACCACAATGCTAACCCATGCTCATCACTAAGTAAGTCGGGGGGTTTCAGTCCCAGTCCTGGTTTTCATGCTAGCGGTGTCATCGGGGACGAGTTTACACCTGGGACACGAGGAAACCAGCAGGACCGCGACTGAAAACCACTGCGCTAACTGCTGATTTCAGACCAGCTCATCTTTAGAAGGTTGGCAGCCATGTTGGAACCACAGTCCTGCTACATGTCTGTTGCTATAGTAACGGGTGATCCTATGACAGCTGATCTTGATGTTACGGAGGACACCGGCACACATCTACAGTCAACACTTGTTAGCTCTAGACAAGGGGCAGCGATAATATGGTGTCGACAAAACGGACAAATAATCTTCTCAGTTAAAAACTTAAAACCCTCGATTTAACTTTTCTTCATCTTAAAATTCTGGCCTTTTACAAAAAAATAAAACGAAGTAAAACAAACGAAAACCAACAGAAAGCGCTGATGTGATAAAGCAGAAGGCAGAGTGATCGACCCCGGGCCAAATACACCAGGAAGACGTTTCAGATCAGCGAAGCCCCGAGACAAAGAACCAACAAGTCTGATTCTGTTTCCATCACCTAGACACTAAGCTGGAGCGGTGTGTGTTTTATTATTAAAGACAGGAGAGACGGGGTTTTACCTTTACACTCTGAATAAGGTGGATTGACTAACCGCAGGTATGTGGGCTGTTCAAAACGGGCTCAAATATGGTTCTTTATGCGAAGGCTTCAATTACACAGAAAGGAAAAAAAGAAGCGCTTGTTTTACCTTATGAGTGATTTTTCCCACTTTTGAGGCTGTTTAAAGGCTAAACCAAGCGCTTCTTCAAGTAGCAGAAAATAAACCATTTCCAGGTGTATTTAAGCCCAGGGTCTGGTGACACAGGCTGCAAACACACAGGAACACAAACACAGATGTTTAACCACCAGACACGTGCTGGGAAAGTTTGGCTGCGGCTGGAAATTTATGTTTGCTCTACCAGCCAACCAGGGTCTTTCCTGTCCTGACAAGCAAGACATGATAACATTTTGGAATCCATCAGCCACTGTGACCGGTGTAGAAAAAAATTACCATCAATCTGAAATGTTGACATTATCAAATCTGCACCGCAAAGGCTGAATTTGAACCAAAACACAAAATCTGACTTTTAACCATTTGTGGCCCAGAGGTGATTGTGTGTGCCTCCTCCCCGTTTGGACCGCCATGAGATCTGGGATCCCCAAATAGGCCTACATCTTTAGACTAAGTTTTGCTCCATTCACTTACAATAAGAAGGTGAACTTAGTCTCTAGATGTTTTTGGGAAAACCTTCCGAGATCTGGAGCCACAGTGATTTAAAACATCAGGATTTCCAGGTTACAAATCTAACTTCTGTTCCTGTGCGCCTGCAGCCGAGAGACAAAGAGAGGAAATCATGGTAGGCACCAAGTCTGAACTGCTGTTAACGAAACAACCTTTAATAACACCACCACCACCGTTACCACGACAACAGCCGTTACCACGGAGACCAGCGGCCGTTCCCATGGTCACCAGAGACAACACGTCGGCAACACGAGCCCCATCCCCTAGCAACGCAGAGGAGGAGAAGGAGTGGGAGTGGGAGGGGCTGCGGTGAAATGTGGCGGCAGCAGGTTGGATGAAAGTGTTTGGGGGCGGGGAGGGGGGGGCGGGGCAGCGATGGATGCTATTGGTCCTTCTTCTCCGATTCTGACGAGTCCTCTTTAGCCTCCGCGTCCTCAGGAGAAGTCTCCTCATACCTGGAGAGAAGAAGAGGGAAGGTGAGAGTGAGGAGGAGAGAAGAAGAGGGAGAGAGAGAAGGGAAGAAGGGAACACATTTTATCATTATGATGACTAATGTGTTCACATTGTGAGCAACATGATCAACACACAATAGAACAACTTTTCACCGTTATCAGCTGTCAATAGCCAATCACATTTCAGTGTTTCCTTGTTTCTCTACCGATGTGATTTAGTTTCATGAATAGTGCAAAATGGAGAAGTTGATTGCAGCCAATCAAAGATTCCCAAGACGTCAGGAATAAACATCTCAGAAACTAAGCTTTATAAACGGTGGATGACCATTGGGGTCGAAGATAAACTCAGTTTTTCCTGTTTATTTTCCATTAATGCTACCCAATTACTGCTTCCTAGCTAGTTGTGTTATTTTTATCAAACAAAAATATTAACACAGCACAAAATCACTGTGAGAATATACAGAAATTGTATAAATAGATACAGTATCTTCTGTTTCTTGGTCAAAACTTTGTAGCTGCAGTCAGAGCTTCTGGCCCCGCCCACAATCAGTCAGAATAGTGCGACACTTTAAGTCAAATACCGTGTGAACACGCAGTAAAAGCCAACTTTGCATGACCAAGAGTTCAGCTTGGTCACAGTCATGAAACCCGTTACAGCTGCCAGGGGAAAAAACATCAAAAGTGTATAAAAAAAAAAAAAAAAGAGTCACGTTCCAAAATTAGATATCCACTATTTAAAACCTCCTCTTACAAAACTACTGGAGTCTCTTTGAAAGATAGTATGCAACTTAAATGAAACATTACTTTCACTGACTTGAATCCTCTATATTATTGCAATATCAACATTTTCCCCCAAAATGTCTATATGGCATTTTGGAGTCGAACTCAAACTCAAATATACCGTTAGAACATCAAACGCCCAGAGCTAACTCCTCAGGCTGTTTAATACAATATAAAATATTCAGCGCTACATAAATACTTGTGAGTGTCTGACTCAAAGCTAAACCAACAAATTAACTACAACAGCCAATGGGAGAGCAGAGATGAGATGACAGCTCACCAGCCAGACTGACCAGTGGGCTTGTGAGTGTTCAGCAGGCAACTTTCAATACTTTGAAGAGTCTTTTAGAGGTTAAAGGAGACATTTAAGGGTTTGATTGAGGACTTAACGCCACATCACAACAGTGCTGCAGCAATATGTAGAAAGTATAGCAACACTAGTGCGTGACATTTATTTAATTTTTACATGGCGAGGTAACACACAGGCTGAAGGACGAACAGATGAAGCGATAAATGGATGGACAGACAGAAGTGAAACAGACTGATGGACGGCTCTGGTCTGGTTAACAGGCTGTTTACCTGCCCAGGTGAGAGAGGAGAGGGAGAGTGAAAGAAGGGGGCGGGGCCTCTACATGGAGGTGGGCTGTAGCCGGCGGCGGCGGGGGGAGGAGCCGGTCGCCATAGAGACGGTATCCATGGAGCTAGCCAGGCTGGCGGGCGAGCCGCTGACAGTTGGGAAGGAAGTGAGCCTGGGAGAGCCAGGGAGAACTTCCTCTGACGACTCATAGCTAACCACAAGACAGACGGAGGGAGGAGGAGGAGAAGAAGAAAGAGAGAGGCAGAAAGAAAGAGAGAAACAGAGACAGAAAAGAAGAAAAAGGAGAAAACAACGAAAGAAACAAAGAAAAACAAAGAAAGAATCAAAGAATCAAAGAAAGAGGAAGAAACAAAAGTAAGAAATAAAGACAGAAAGACAGGCGATGCCAACAGAAGAGAGGTTGTAAGAGATTGTAAGAAAAGGGGTGAGAGAGAGAAAGAGAGAGAGAGAAAGAGAGAGAGAGAATGTAGTGAGCTAGTATCTTAAACTCTAATGTTAAAGGCTAGTACAGAGTCTGTTGGTAAAATACTTGAGAAACAAGAAGGATGGAAGATAAGGAGGAGTGTGGAGCAGAGATGTAGGGATGAGACAGGGAGATGAGGAGGAAGAGGAGGAGAGGAGATAAGGGAGGCAAGAAGGAAAGGATGGATGAGGAAGAGGAGGAGAAGCGATGCGAGGAGCAACAGAAGTGGAGAGGAGCGAGGAAGAAGAGCGGAGCGAGGAGGAGTGAAGGAGGAGGAGACGGGGAAATTAAAACGATGAGGGCTGGAGGAAGTGATGGGAGCCTCGTCCAATCACAGACATTCAGGGAGCTGTGGGAGCCAATGAGACGTCAGGAACATCCAGCCATAACAAACTCATAACCAATCAGATTGGAGTTTGGTGCCAGGTAGAAAGACCTGGCCCCGGGGAAGGTGGTTTGGTTGAGGATGAGGAGGATGAGACAAGACTTGAAGCAGACAGACAGACAGACAGGCAGACAGACAGAGGACAGACAGACAGGTAGACAGACAGACAGGCAGGTAGACAGACAGGTAGACAGACAGACAGACAGACAGACAGACAGACAGGTAGACAGACAGACAGACAGGCAGACAGGTAGACAGACAGGTGAGGTATTACCATAAGCAGGATTCGTCTGTTAAAGACCCAATGAAGTGTCATGGAGAGCGTGATTTGCTTCTGTGTATCGACGTACTTCCGAATGAAACAGAAAGTTAGGGCAGGAAGCGTCGGTGGGAGGGGCTTATTTGAATATTAATGAGATATGGAGGAAGTGGTTGTGGAGGAATATTCTCCTCCTCCGTCGCCCGTCTGGGAAAAGAGATTTAGGTGAAGCAGCCAGAAACTCTCCTTCATCCATGTTGCAGCTGAACTGAGCTGCATGCTGGGAAAAAATTGCTGGGTGGGGGGGGGGGGGGGTAATTCCAACAGTTATCAAAGTTTGATTGGATTAAATGTTTGTCTCCGCCCCCCGAGTGCAGGATGAGTCAACAGATATGTGCTTCATTTTGACATAAAATTTCTAGAAATTAACTTTTTTTGTCTTTTTTTTGGACTGTTATTTTTAATTTCAGTTATTTTTAATTTCATGAGGTCTTTAATTTTATCTCAGTATGTTTTACTAAAGGGACATTCCACTGGATTAGATTTGGTACATTTGAATGCGTACATCTCTATGGGAGTTATTAGTAATTTTGCTTTAGTTTGTTATCTGCAGTTGTGTTTTTATGCTTTGAGTGTTTTTCGTTGTAATATCTGGCTGCAAATCAAAGTTCTTAGGAGTTTCAGATTGTTACATTATTATTATTATTGTCATTATTATTATTTCATTTTTGATGGGAAATGTGCCAGTTTAACAGACTGGTTTCATTCTCTATGTGTTTTGGGGCGGTTCTGCTGTCCGGTGGAGGTTTGTCTATTGGCAATCATCCATTTCTCTATAGATTTGTCCAATCACACACCTGGTGGGATTTACTTTGGTGGAAAGAAAAAACGGCAACAACGTGACCAAAACGATTTAGTTTCGACCAGCAGCTTTGCCGACCGATCAGACCAATAGGAACCAGCCGGCCTGGTTGCTATGGTTACTCACCTGAACATCTCTGTGAGTTCTCCTTTGAACAGCGCTACGATGACGGGGAAGCCGACGCAGGCTGGGACCAGGTACAGCAGGGCCGGCTGCAGGCACACGGGAGAACAGCAGTGTGATTCAATGATTACATATTTATTGTAGAACTGATCAATACTACGCTGGCTGTCTGTGAGAAGCTCTTAACCTGAACCCATTCTAATGAGATATTTTGATCGGATTCCACACAAGTCTGAATCAATAACTTATTATTACTATTATCATCATCATCCTGGGTTTCAGCGGAGAGTTTTGGTGTCCCATGTTGTTCCAGAGGCTTTTCCACTCTGACAAGAATAAAAGTTTTTTGGCATGAACCGGGTCAAACTTAAATATATTGAATACCGGCACAGCCATCAGCAGCCTCAGCCCAAAAACATCAGTATTGGCCTTCAAAAATCTCCTAACTACCTCACTTTACCTCACAGTTTCCAGCGCTCCCTCAGCAGTGCTGCAGAAAGTTACTAGTTACTTTAGTTACTTTACTTTGTTACAATGTTGCTCTTTACTAAAAGTAACTGGTCAGAGTACTTTTGCGTTCCGCACTTTAAAAACCGCCATAGCAACATGGTTTGTGCTGAGGTCAAAGCCTTGCACAAAATTTCAAATAAACTCCCACACACACTGCACTCTTGGGATCGCTAGTGAAAATGTATTGGCGTTTCGGTGTTTAAATAATTATTATTCCGATGAAGGTTTTGACTCCGAAATGTCAATCAATTTTCAGTAGCAGTGCAAGAGCGCAGTGTGCAGGAGTTTATTTGAAATTTTGTCCATCATTGTTTTAAAAAGGCAATACAAGACTCTTGCGTTTTTTCAGTGAGCAGGATGCAAGATATTCACAACAAAAATGAAACTATAGGCAAGAAAAATTAGAGAAACATTATTCCAATTGTAAAAAAAACAACTAATAACAGATTACAAGAATTGAAAAACTAACTTACCACAAAAAAGAAATCTGAGTATACGTCACCCTCAACACTGTTCCTCACTGACAGCGTCATCGTTCAAACGCACTGTAAATTATTTTTGGTCGACAGCTAACACTCTCTGATTCCTAACAGACGGCTGGTAACGTTCCCCCAACTCTGTAAAAGGATTTGTACCGACGACCTTTGACCTCTAGCCTCGTACCTGCGCGTGTTTGAAGGTGTGCATGACGAAGATGGTGAGGCCCAGACCGAAGATATAGGCCAGGAAACTGGAGTAGAAATACGTCCTGCTGTTCTTCTTTAGACTGGAGAGAAAGAGAGAGAGAGAGAGTTTGAGCTTTAACAAAACTTTATTAAATAACAATCAGTCCGTCTCATCTTGTTTTCACTCCCAAATCTGCTAGAAAACAAATGAGAGGGTCAAACACAGAAGGAGAGAGAGAGACAGAGAGAGAGAGAGAGAGAGAGAGAGAGAGAGAGAGAGGGAGAGAGAGACAGAGAGAGAGAGAGACAGACACAGATGGAGAGAGAGACAGATAGAGAGAGAGACAGAGAGACAGACACAGATAGAGAGAGAGAGAGAGAGAGGACAGACACAGATAGAGAGAGAGACAGACAGAGAGACACAGATAGAGAGTGAGAGAGAGAGAGAGAGAGAGAGACAGACAGAGAGACAGAGAGACACAGATAGAGAGAGAGAGAGAGAGAGAGAGAGACAGAGAGACACAGATAGAGAGAGATAGACAGAGATAGACAGAGAGACACAGAGACAGACACAGAGAGAGAGAGAGAGAGAGAGAGAGAGAGAGAGAGAGAGAGAGAGAGAGAGAGAGAGAGAGAGAGACAGACACACAGATGGAGAGAGAGAGAGAGAGACAGACACACAGATGGAGAGAGAGAGAGAGAGAGAGAGAGAGAGAGAGAGAGAGAGAGAGAGACAGATAAAGAGAGAGAGAGAGAGAGAGAGAGAGAGACAGACACACAGATGGAGAGAGAGAGAGAGAGACAGACACACAGATGGAGAGAGAGAGAGAGAGACAGACACACAGATGGAGAGAGAGAGAGAGAGAGAGAGAGAGAGAGAGAGAGAGAGAGAGAGAGAGAGAGACAGACAGATAAAGAGAGAGAGAGAGTTACCTGACGTCGAAGCGCAGCAGCAGGGCGATGAAGATACCGGGGATGACGATGTCGCCCAGACCCAGCATGGCAAAGTTACTGGCTTCCAGACCTCTCTCCAACAGATCCTGAGGAAACACCACTGTGTGTGTGTGTGTGTGTGTGTGTGTGTGTGTGTGTGGTGGGAGAAGTGAGAGAGCAAGAGAGAGACAGAGAGAGAGGGAGAGATGTGAAGAAGGCACAATCACACTGTTTTCCTCTCTACGTTGTAATACACTAAAAGTAAAACAGTGAAATAACAAAGAAAAACATAGACATAGACATATACTGTACATACATATACAGACACACACACACACACACACATTACTTTGCTTTGATTTGATTGGCTCATGGGCAGAGAGAGTGTACGGTGACCAGGAGGGACCGAAGTTTGAGAATGGCAAAAACCAAAGACTGTATATAACTGAGTTGTTCAAATGTTATTGTCTTAAAACGTTAGCGTCCAGTGTGGCGGTTTTTCCTCCAGAGAATCATTTTACTGACATTTGGTGCTTAGCGGGGGGAATTCAGAGCTTGCACACAGTCTTCTACTTACATTTGATAGGAGCCTCGAAGGACTTGGCAACCGTTACCATGACGTTGGTTCCAAACACCTGGCAACAGAGAGTTAGCAGCATATGATTAGAACGGACGAATAGAGATGCATCCTATTTCTGTAGCAGTTCTGACTGTGTAAGTGTTTTATGCTGTGTTTATTTCAGTGTGTGTGTGTGTGTATGTGTGTGTGTGTTGCAGAACGTGTGTGTGTGTGTGTGTGTGTTGCAGAACGTGTGTGTCTGTGTGTCTCACCCAGAAGACGTCGTAGACGAACAGCCCGCCCAGCAGGATGCAGCCGGTGCTGACGTTGTTCAGGTGCAGCAGCTCCACGCCGTTCAGGGCAAACGCCAGGCCAAACAGGTTATTGGCTATCCAGTGCTGTGATGTCACAAAAACCCTGACAGGTTATTAACTATCCAGTGCTGTGATGTCACAAAAGCCCGACAGGTTATTAACTACTCAGTGCTGTGATGTCACAAAAGCCCTGACAGGTTATTAACTATCCAGAGCTGTGATGTCACAAAAGCCCTGACAGGTTATTAACTACCCAGTGCTGTGATGTCACAAAGCCCTGACAGGTTATTAACTATCCAGAGCTGTGATGTCACAAAAACCCTGACAGGTTATTAACTATCCAGTGCTGTGATGTCACAAAAGCCCTGACAGGTTATTAACTATCCAGAGCTGTGATGTCACAAAAGCCCTGACAGGTTATTAACTATCCAGAGCTGTGATGTCACAAAAGCCCTGACAGGTTATTAACTACCCAGTGCTGTGATGTCACAAAAGCCCTGACAGGTTATTAACTACCCAGTGCTGTGATGTCACAAAAGCCCTGACAGGTTATTAACTACCCAGTGCTGTGATGTCACAAAAGCCCTGACAGGTTATTAACTACTCAGTGCTGTGATGTCACAAAAGCCCCTGACAGGTTATTAACTACCCAGTGCTGTGATGTCACAAAAGCCCTGACAGGTTATTAACTACCCAGTGCTGTGATGTCACAAAAGCCCTGACAGGTTATTAACTACTCAGTGCTGTGATGTCACAAAAGCCCTGACAGGTTATTAACTACTCAGTGCGCTGTGATGTCACAAAAGCCCTGACAGGTTATTAACTACTCAGTGCTGTGATGTCACAAAAGCCCTGACAGGTTATTAACTATCCAGTGCTGTGATGTCACAAAAGCCCTGACAGGTTATTAACTACTCAGTGCTGTGATGTCACAAAAGCCCTGACAGGTTATTAACTATCCAGTGCTGTGATGTCACAAAAGCCCTGACAGGTTATTAACTATCCAGTGCTGTGATGTCACAAAAGCCCTGACAGGTTATTAACTATCCAGTGCTGTGATGTCACAAAAGCCCTGACAGGTTATTAACTATCCAGTGCTGTGATGTCACAAAAGCCCTGACAGGTTATTAACTATTATGTGCTGTGATGTCACAAAAAAAAACATGAACATCTTATTGGCAATCCAGTTCTGTCTTGTCACAAAAACACAAACACACCATTGACTATCTGGTTCTGTGATGTCATAGAAACAGTTGTCACAAAAAAAGTGTATTCAAGTTGTGCCTAATAACTAACGTCCTTATATATTACTGTTAAATTATATGAATAATATTAAAACATTACCTTTTTGAGCAGGTACCAGACTCCCACCACACTGCTGATGAGCAGACACACCAGATTCTTGGTGTCAAACTCATAGTTGACTATTTCTGAGAGAGAGAGAGAGAGAGAGAGAGAGAGAGAGAGAGAGAGAGAGAGAAAGAGAGAGAGAGAAAGAGAGAGAGAGAAAGAGAGAGAGAGAAAGAAAGAGAGAGAGAGAGAGAGAGGAGAGAGAGAGAGAGAGAGAGAGAGAGAGAGAGAGAGAGAGAGAGAGAGAGAGAGAGAGAGATATGGTCTTTATTTTCTGTGTTAGGTTATCCTAATTGTGTCTCTATAATCCAAAGAGGCTTGATCCAATGTCAAGTTTGTACACAGGGGGAATCAAACTAAACCACACTATCTAGACTTCTGACTTATATTGTAGTTGACACTTTTCTTTCGGATATTCATATTGAATTAAATTTGTGAGAAAACTAAAAGATCAGCAAAATATGCTGTGGGAACATTTTAGAAGGTTAAAACGGTGAGTTGGAAGCCCTCGCTCTCTGATTCTGACACCAAAACCTGACGTTTACCGCTGATGTTTTAGATCGCTGAAACATTTTCTTGTAGCTGCTGGAAATATCTGGAGGTGACTAACAGGCTGCTGGAAATATCTGGAGATGACGTCACCTCGTCTACGATTGGCCAGTTATCCACCAAGAGAAAAAATACACCAAACTACTAAATGGACCCAGAAATGCAACGTACATCACCAACAGCTGATTTAACAGTGTTAAAGTGTTTTAGGGGGTCGTTTTCCTTTAATACCAACGTAAACAGTGTTGTTGTTCCAGTGGGGTGTTGGGGGCCAGGACTCACCTTCCTTGGACTCTCCGGAGCCCTGAGTGAAGAGCAGCTGGTACTGTTTGTTAGGGAGAGTGGCTGGAAACACCCGGGACATCAGAGGACTGGAGGGGGAGACAAAGAAGTAAAATAAAACTGGTCTCTTACATTACAATGCAATTAATTTGCTTTTCTGAACCTATAGAATTCCATAACGCACTTGTGTGTGTGTGTGTGTGTGTGTGTTACCTCATGGTGTGAGACAGAGCCAGGATCCCCAGGACAAAGAAATAGACAGACAGCAGCAGGTTGATGTACTCCTGAGAAAATACCTGCAACCGAAAAAAACAAAAACAAATGTCAAATATAATATCAGCCATTGGTGGATGTCTTTATCCAAAACAGTAAAATGAGAACATACTTCTTTTTTTTTTTTGCTCTACCTAGCCATCATTTAGAGGTCTTAGTCTCTTCTAAAGGTCAAACCAGGTGGTAAAATAGTCAATGTGAGTAATTTGGGGTTAATTCCATAATTCTATCACATGAAGCCCCTGAAAAAGGCCTGAGGAAACCCTGAGTTACCTTGAAGAAGAGGTACAGTCCAAACAGAGTACAGCTGGCGATGATGGGAAACCTCGCCGCATCTCTACTGGTGATGGTCTCTGGCATGTCAGATGAGTTCTGCAGGGAGGGGGGGGGGGCGGGGGGGGCAAATGGAGGAAGAGAGAGATAGAGGAGGAGGACAGAGAGATGTTGTGGTTTTTAGTGATAGTGACAAAAACAGCTGTAGCCCATTTAAAGTCAGTGGAAACTCACCAAACAACCACCAAACACACAGTGAGTTAAAGTTAGCCACCACAGTTCCATCTACTGAAGTGAATGGGTTCCAAAAAGGGCAGAAAATAAGCATCAAATTTCTCCTGACAGCTTGTGCAGCATAATCCAATGTTTCCCAAAGGACTAGATTTATGCAGTGTTATTCTAGGCAGAGCAAATGGTAGCTACTTCTTGTATAGTGTGGCAAATAAAACTACAATTTACACAAGAAGCAGTAGTTACCGTTTCCTCAACCTAGAATACCACAACATGATTTTTTTTTTATTTAACCTTCATTTAACCAGGTAAAGTCTCATTGAGATTTAAAATCTCTTTTGTGAGCGAGACCTGGCCAAAACAGCAGCAATTTAAATATACATAAAGTTACAGATAATACAACAAAGATATAAACGTACAAAATAGAAACATAAAACTGTATCGTGTTAAAAACAAATTAAAATCAAGTGCAATGAAATTTGGATTGGGGGTAAAATAACTAAATTTAGACACAGTCACAGCTCCCTATTCAATGTGTTTCCAAGTCTTTAAATTCATCAAGGGTAATCAAATTTTCCATGTGCAAATCAGCTTGTTTGGTGGATAAAGGAACTTAAGTGGAGTTTCCACTGACATGAGGGTGAGCAGATCGTGACTGAATTTTAATTTTGCTGAACTGTTCCTTGAGGCTTTGCAGTTTGTCCTCGGTGGCCCTGCTGTCCTCAACACCATGCTTAGCTCTTAACTGCTGCTATTAGTGAAGCCAAAAGACATAGAAGTGGAGCCACTAGAGCAGAACTGCTACAGTCCCTGAGGAGAGGAGTCTGACAGTCACCTACATCTATATTCTCCTCCATTCTCTCTCCTGGGAGGGAAACTGGGTCAGAGGAGAGGAGAGGAGAGGAGAGGAGAGGAGAGGAGAGGAGAGGAGAGGAGAGAGGAAAGAGGAGAGGAGAGAGGAAAGAGGAGAGGAGAGGAGAGAGGAGAGAGGAAAGAAGAGAGGAGAGGAGAGGGGAAAGAGGAGAGGAGAGGAGAGGAAGGGAGAGGAAAGAGTAGAGGAGAGGACATAGGAAAGAGGAGAGGAGAGGAGAGAGGAGAGAGGAGAGAAGAGGGGAGGAGAGGAGAGGAGAGGAGGGGAGAGGAGAGGAGAGGAGAGGAGAGAGGGAAGAGGAGAGGAGAGGAGAGAAGAGGAGAGGAAAGAGGAGAGGAGAGGAAAGAGAGAGGAGGGGAGAGGAAAGAGGAGAGGAGAAAGAGGAGAGAGGAGAGAGGAAAGGAGAGGAGAGGAGAGGGGAAAGAGGAGAGGAGAGGAGAGGAGAGAGGAAAGAGGAGAGGATAGGAGAGGAGAGAGGAAAGAGGAGAGGAGAGGAGAAAGAAGAGAGGAGAGGAAAGAGGAGAGAGGAAAGAGGAGAGGAGAGGAGAAAGGAGAGAGGAAAGAGGAGAGGAAGGGAGAGGAGAGAGGAAAGAGGAGAGGAGAAAGAAGAGAGGAGAGGAAAGAGAGGAGAGGAGAAAGAGGAGAGGAGAGGAAAGAGGAGAGGAGAGAGGAAAGGGGAGAGGAGAGGAGAGATGAGGAGAAGAGAGGAGAGAGGAAAGAGGAGGAGAGGAGAGAGGAAAGAGGAGAGGAGAGGAGAGAGGAGAGGAAAGAGGAGAAAGAGGAGAGGAGAGGAGAGGAAGGGAGAGGAGAGGAAAGAGGAGAAAGAGGAGAGGAGAGGAAGGGAGAGGAGAGAGGAAAGAGGAGGAAAGAGGAGAAGAGAGGAGCCTTGTCTCTGCCTCTGAAGGTTGTGTTCTGCTGAATGGAAACACTCTTCTTTACAGATCTGCTTTCACTTCCTCCTGGTCTGCAGTGTTCAGGACTCACTAAGAGCTGAGCATGGTTTCTGAGCAGTCAGGACCTCGGCCACCTTCACTTCCTTCACCTTCACTTCCTTCACCTTCACTTCCTTCACCTTCACCTTCACTTCCTTCACTGTAGAGCTTTCCGCCGCTCCAGTTTGCCAGAAGCTGCTCTGCAACACACACCCAGAGGGCCAATGCAGCCTCCAACAGTCCAACCCAAAAAAGTGTGTATTGGAGAGCAGCGCTGCCTGCGAACTGGAGCCGTGTAAATCTCTACAGTGAAGTGAGTGAGGACATTGTCACTCAAAGATGGCAAAAACTAGGAAAATAAGGCCCATGTTCAAATAATAACCAGAATTATCCTTTAATGTTTTAGCTTTATACAGGTTTTCTATTGTCACTCCACTGGCAGCCATGACTTCCCCAAAGCATCTGCACAACACTGCTAGCTATCAAAGTTAGGTTCCTGCAGGACTACAACATGTTAGAAGAGCCATTATACATCGGGAACAGGAACGCCGAGCAAAAACGTAAAATCTAATCATACAATTCCCATAATGCACAACTAGCCATGCTTTTTTGGTGTCCGTGTTAATTCTTGTGGTAACTAGGAAGCAATTTAGCATCATCTCCTGTTTTTAGTCTCATGTATGTAATGTAACATTTGAAAATACTTTTCAGGCAGAACACAGATGTTGGTGGCTGGTGTCTAAAAGCCTTAACACCCTAAAATGGCGGTTGAATTTTACAATACATCAGCCAGAAAGGTAGCAGGGTAGGTTAGTGGTTGGAGAGGCTGTCCTGTAACTGGAGGGTCACAAGTTTGATGCCCACAAGAGCCAAAACATCCATTAACAGCCATGTGCCCTGTCGAAGTGTCCTGTCTCCAATGTCATTTTAGTTTTAGTAGGTTACTATTCAAGGAGGTAAACCAGCAGTGATTTTACAATTTTTTTTTACAAACAGTGCATGTGTGTGTTTCTGTGCCAACAGCAACTCTAATACTCACTCTGTACCCAGAATCGTAATCATTTTCTCCAAGCACCTACAGACAGACAGGTGGGCAGACAGACGGACAGAATGGATGGACAGACAGATGTGTACAGACAGACAGAGAGAGACAGGGATCAGATAGGCAACGGAAAGGAGGAGGGAAAGCAGGGCCCAAAATTAACCCGCAAGTATCCAGGGCTGAAACTACCATTATTACCATTATCGATTAATCCATCAATGATTTTTCTATGTCTATAAAATATGAAAAATAATGACAATTGCCCATCACAAGTTACCAGAGCCCAAAGTGATTCTTCAAATTTCTTACTTAAGTCTGACCAGCAGCCAAAAAAAACCCAAAGCATTCATTTTATAATGATTTGAAACAGAGAAAAGCAGCAAATCTCAGCATTTGTGAAGCTGGAACCAGCATATGTCTCGTATTTTTACTCGATAAATTACTAAAACAATTAAATCGATACTCTAAATTATAATCGATTAATTTTCTGTTGATCGACTAATCAGGTGTCAAACGGCGGTAAAATGAGTCTTCAGTGGATAAATCAATAAGGTCACCGCCACACTGGCTGCTAACAACTTTGAATGCCGGTTATATTCAGTCTTTATTCTTCGTCTGTTCTCAAACTTTGTCCCTGCTGGCCACCGTACACTCTCTGACTGTGAGCCAATCAAATCAAAGCAAAACAATGCCTCTGTATCAAACAGGTTCCTGATTGGCTACGTGTTAGTAGAGTAGAGTCGTACAGTCTAACAGTTGAGTCAAAATTTCTGTTTCTTTGCTACCTGGAGAGTTTTAACTTAAACACACAGTTCCTGATTCTATACACAAATTAACAGTGAAAACAGGTAGGGTTGCATATTAAAAATGTGCATTAATTATTTTAGCTGGTAACAGTTACTTTTGGCATTGTTTTTAGTTTGGCAGCCCTTGGCAGGTGAGCCAGAAGTTAATTTTGGACACTGAGGGAAAGCCCCCCGGGGCTGATGGGTAAACATCAGGAAGGAAGAGGATTTTTTTTACAATTCAAAGAATGAAAAACCTTTTGCACGAAAAGAAGAAATAATTGAAAAGATTAAAGATGATTGCTCTCACCAGCAATTGGAGATTAGAATTGGAGTTTATATTTACAATTTAAATCGAAAAGACCCAACCCTGATGGAAATACATGAAGCAGCTGAGGTGCGCTTGATTCATCTTCCCAGACACTTAAACAGCCTCAGAAATGAACAAACCACTCAGAAGTTTGTTGAGATTTTCAAAGAAATCAAAATGTGTTCAAGTTAGTATTTCAGTTCAGTAGAGAAATGGATCACACAGCAAACAGCCCAAACAGCACAGAGCAAACAGAGACATGGTGAGGATCAAAACACTGAAGTGTAAATGTTAGTCGGTTATACAGCAGGCAGTTTCCACCAAGAAGCTGACTGACCACAGATCCCATCCAGACGTGCGATAAGTCTCATAAAGCATGACTAGCTGTGGTTTAACAGCTGGCGTTTATAAATTAAATGATAAAATAAACTCACATTAAATGACCCTACAAGTTAAAGGTAATCAAGCTGTTTAAAATGCACTAATTATTCAAGCAAACTGTTTTTGATTTTTCGCCTCACCAAAAAGCTGGAGCAGGATTTTCAGCAAGCTAATCTCTGTGTAAATAACAACATTTTTTTTTTATTCATTTATTTATTTTACATTTTGTGGGTGTGTATTTTATGCAAGCAGATGTGATATGATGTGAAAACTGTTCTGTACTTTTAAACCCACACCAGGCCTATAAGACACATTTTTACTAAGCACAAAGCCATTCAGTGTTACATTAGCCCAGTCACATCCACTCTGTTAGCTTCCAGAGGGATTTTTAATTAACATTAGCCACAAGAATTTTATTGTGAAATAATGGTTCTCCAAGATCATTAAACATTGCATGCATGAAAAAGGTGGCCAGGGTGGGAAATTAAAGGAGAACACCAATGTCATTTTAGAGTTACAACCCATTTACTACTGTCTGCAGCCAGTTTAGTTTACATTACGATTGTCTATCATTACGATTCGATATTCACGAAATATCACCTCTTTGCTGCCTCTTAAGAAAGAGATGAGCGGATGGACAAAGAGATGGAGAAAGGGGTGGAAGGACAGAGGGAGGGATGGAGGGATTGAGAAGGAGAGATGGATGGATGGAGCGGTGCTTTGAAGTCAGCTGACTGAGCGACAGGTTGGATCCTACCAGTCAGTATACTGAGCAGGTCGTAACCTACTGGGAGGACTGGACAATAATACAATACTACTATTGTTTATCGTGTTTCAGTGGAATCATATTGTCTAAATTGATAATAAACAAAGTTGTTGTCCTCAGGTTAGAAAAATCTCCTAAATTAATGTTTTTTTCTGCATGAAATTTGATGACTTCTCCTGGAGTGATCTCACAATGAGAATATATTTATATTTTTATAAAAGCTGCACACCATCAGGGCACAAAGATTGTCTTTGGGTCATTTTTGACCCAGCAGTTATTAATTCAATTACAGACTAATTGAAGTGTTTATGAATGATTTGTAGTAACTATGAAGCATGGTAAAGAATGTGAGGCAATTTTCTCTTCGTCTATCTCCCTCTCCTCTCTCTTTCTCTCTCTCGTGTACAAAAATATGCATATATTACACAGACATACAAACACACATACATACACACATTGCATGGCATCAAATGGAGTTCCAGTATTTTACTCTCTCTCATTCACACACAAATACACACACACACACACACACACACACACACACACACACACACAGTTAGAAAGAGAGACTGTGTGTGCATGAACTCAGACAAAACAAAAACTTTCTTGTGCAGGTGCAGCATCGCCCCCCTCATCGCCCCCCACCTGACCGGATTTAGAAATAAAGTTTTCCCTCAAGAAAATTTGTTTTCTCGCAAGAAATAGAGTTGGGGTCATAATGTTATAAAGGTGCTTCAGTACCAGTCCTCTTATGTGTGTTTTGCATTAAAAACGAGTGGTGTACACTGAATAAATACAGTCTCCTGGACTGTGAGGTAGGAAAACACAGTTATTCCCCAAGTTGTTGGTAAGTGACAGGTTGTATCTTCATGTAAAACAGATTTTGGGTTTAAATGAAGAGGCTTTATACAGAATATGAAGATTACACAAGGGTTAAAATCTGACAAAATGAGGTATGAAACATTTTAAGGAATATTATTTGAGGTTTTTTTCAACAACACACTTAACATTACCATGCAATTCAATGTGATTAACATCAATTTGACTATTTAACATGTGATTTTGCATAAATACACCATATCGTGATATATATTGATATTGAAAAGAAGCCTCAGGATTATCATGATATTGATTTCAGCCTTATCGCCCAGCCGGCTACCTGTCAGATCACTGAGCTACAGGTTGTATCCTACCAGTCAGTATATTTAGCTGTAGGCTGCATCCTACTGTATACTGAGCTGCTGTCAGGAAGCATCAGCTCTAGCAGAGTGTGTGTGTGTGTGTGTGTGTGTGTGTGTGTGTGTGTGTGTTTTTACCGTTGCCTAAAGCTAATCTGCACACGTCTCCAAAAAACCCCAAAAGGGCGCAAGTCCTTCTTGTACACGTCTCTCTCTCATATACACACACACACACACACACACACACACACACACTCACAACTATTTGCTGTGTTGCCTGCGAGAAACTCCTGGAAGTCAGTTTTAGCGCATATCTCTTCCACAAATCGGCTTAGCATCATTTCTGCCGTGTTCTACTTTGTGCGTCTTCCTATGTTTTAAATTAAATTAATTAATTAAATTAATGTTAGCCGCTCTGGGTCAGCTAATGTAATGTTAACATGACGTCTGGCCTAGTTGGTCAGCTAGGGGCAGCAAGTAAAACTTTGACAGCTGCTATAAACTGAGTGCCAGCTGGTAAACACCGGGGGTGTAGAGGTAAATAAGAGCTGGGCAAACTGGGATCACCATAAGGCAAACTGGGATCACCATAAGACAAACCACCACCAATATACACACAAATCAATTCTACTAATGTTTTACCCCCTTAAAAGCTTCTATCTCCATGCATCTTACGGCTTCACACACAGCAAGGTGGTAGAGCTGCAGCAAGTTGATATTCAGACTTTAAAGAGAACTTTAGGGGCAGTTAGCAGGAAATACAAGACCGAATTCGCAACTGAAATAAACGTGAAAATGAAAACAATTAGTCCTAGGCTAAATTCTCAACGGATAACAGCGTGAAACCCCAAAACATTTAAAGACCTCTGAGACTAAATTTGAGACTTACAATGCTTAACGTTAGTTAAACTTTTTACAATACCGAATTTGCATAATACAATAACAGATATTCCAGGACCTGTTCGGGACCTGCAGACACCACGAAACCCCGACGAACCGAATGTAACGGCTAGCTAAGTTAGCTAACCTAGCCGCGGAGGCTAACGGCAGCCGGGCTCCAGTGAAAACACCGAGGTCCGTCCAGATTGCCGTGCAGTTACCTTTGATTTGGAGCAGGTGACGGATCGCAGGGCTCCGAAGAAGATGGGCAGGAGGGCCATGAACACCAGGCTGCCGTATGCCAGCGCCGTGCCCTCCGGGGTGGCCACGAATTTAGCCGTAGCGTTCAGCGCCTCGGTCCCGTTGGACTCCGTGGCGTTCAGGGCGTCCAGCACGGAGGCCTCCGGGGCCAAGGCCGAAGCTTGTTCCGCTTCAGACATTGTTTTTTCAGGGATGTTTCAGGGGGAAAGTCGGTAGTGGTCGAGCTGTGACAGAGACTGAGCGAGAGCTGGAAGCTGACCTGTGTGTTTCTCATTCATCCACGGTGCTTCTCTCTGTAAGGCCACGTTTCCTAAAGCGGTGAGCAGAGAGGAGGTAGAAGCGGAGAGCTCTCACTCTGCCTCTGTTTCCGGGTACCACAAACATCACTGTGCATCACCTGCTCGCAGCATTGGCCTTAATGGAAATATAGCGAATTTATAGCCATCTTTGCATATATATTCCGTTAACACATCTAAGATTTATTTGGAGCAAATTACACACAAACTCAATGTATTGCTAATAATAGGAGCGTAATTCACATTTCTGTGAGGAGTACATGTGTAGAAAAACAAGTCTGCAAGAGATTGCTTGTACCATTTCTGTCAGGCTGACCTGCAGGAGAGCGCATGCCTGCGGATTAACTCCAGCGCAAACCGGAAAACGGGCCTTTTTGTTTACTAATGTATGAGTCTTCTTCATAAACATACGTTCTCTGCTGCGATGAACTGGCTTCTCTTCCTCGTTGGTGGTACAAGATGTTCTGCGGGAGCCAGACTTAAATAGGCCTACTGGCCGCTGACTGTCGCCACCAAGTGTTGATATTGAGAGTAACTCCAGTGTGTGTGTGTGTGTGTGTGTGTGTGTGTGTGTGTGTGTGTGTGTGTGTATATCCGTGTTTGCGCGCCCTCGTGTATAAAACAGAGAGAGAGAGAGATTACAGGGCTTTTCACTGTGTTTTGCTGGCAGGTATTCAGTGTGTGTGTGTGTGCGTGTGCGTGTGCGTGCGTGTGTGTGCATACATTTGCACTTTGCATCATGAGGCCTGAAAACAGTTTTCACACAGTAAGGCCTTCAGGCTTCATCCGACCCATGACAAGATCTCAGAGTTATGCATCCAGTTTCAGCATTTAATTTTTTTATTGAACATTATAAACACAAAAAATAAACATACACACAAAAATGTCTTAAAATATTCATAAAACATTGCAAATATTTACATCAGTTTCTGTACAGAGTATAAAATGGCATTTGCAGTGTTTCCTGGTTAGAGACCAGAGGAACAGAGTGAACAGAGGAGACATGATGCCGATCAGATAGATTACTTCTAAAATGTAATCTATTACAGATTACTGATTGACCGTTTTAAAAGTGTAACCAGGTCTATAATCCACTGGGTTACTCAAACTCAATATAGATCATTCTCTTGTGGGTGAATGACAGGAAGGAGGACGGTTCTGTCTGTAGTCCTGTGCAGCTCAACAGGCAGAGCAAGGCACCAACACTGCTGGGTTGGTGGTTCAATTCCCACTGGGGTCGTCCATACTGAGTATATACAGTATGTACTGATGCTGCAGCAAGGCACTTTCACCTAATAAATGGTCCTGAAGGTAGAAACTTGGAGCAGAACCAAGGAGGGTTAGTGTTACAGCCGGTTGTTCCTGCTATACAATGAATATACTTGGGATTTATTCACAGCATCATTATTATCATCATCATCATTTTTATTTTTTATTTTATTACTATCATTATTATGATCATGTAACAATCCTATAAGTCTTGGTATTTGAAGGAATTTGTCAGTGAGCCTGACGTTCAGAATGTAAAATGTGAACATCTGATGGAAATCAGCTGACTGGCTGACAGAGACAGACTCTTCATACAACCAGCAGACATTTCCCCTGTCATGAATTTGTTTAAATTCAAAGCATCTGTTGCTTGGTTTGTGTTGCTAGGTGACAGGGAGGAAGCTGCGTGTGTGTGTGTCTGTATCCCTGAGAACAGTCCAACATGGTTCCAGGCTGATACATGTCCTTCTGCAGAACATGGACAGGTTTCAAGTGAGACTCTTCCTGTCTCACACAAGAGTGTGCTGGTGGTAACTATGGTCACCATGGCAACATGGAACCAGCGTTCACTTGCATCACTGACTCTGTTTGCTTTCCTTGGTGTTAGAATAACAGTCTGCTGCTCTTTTCCTCTGAAGACAGATGACTGTCTGGTCTTTCCCTTCATGGAGCTGCACACACTCTGATCTCCATCACAAACTACAAGCTGACTCAGTGTCCACACTGTGCAGTCCCTGCTGACCTGTTCACTGTCTCAGTAACACATTTAAAAATGTTTAGTGTTTGCATCGGTAAAACTAGTAAAACTAAAACACCCAGAATGCAGTGCAACATGAGCGGTGGTAAAATTAACTGTAGAGAAGCACAGGAAACAACAATGTGAAGCTTCAGTGCGGTCTAACTGTGTGTTGGTCTGGTCTGGTCCTGCATCATGTTTACATGCACACAATATGATCTTAACCTGATTAAGCTAATACTGCAACTGTTGAAACTGTCATGTAAACTCCTCTATCTGGTTCTCTTAATGTCAGTAAGGTGATAATCAGAGGAACAGACCCCGTTAACAGACAGATTTCTGCTCAGTCTCCAGTGATCAGGCTTGTGAATGCCTCAGTCAGATTTGTGCAGGAACCAGGATGTTGGGTTTACAAAGCAGACAGCATGGCTCAGAGCATACACACATTCATATATTAAATGAATCCATGTAAGCCAAGTTACTTCGAACCATGTGCACGTAATTGAAATATTGCCTTGAGCTGATTACTGCCAGTAATTGGAGTATTTTTTGTGCATGTAAATGCGTTGGGGGTTTGATTCTCACTGACACCGTGTCCAGCCACTGGCAGATGAACAGGGTCTGGACACAGTGCAGGTCTGTAGATACTGTATATAAACCACCTGCAGCCGAGTCAACCGGACGATCACAGAGCAGACAGACAGGACCGGACGATCACAGACAGGCTGAGGAGGAGGAGGAGCAGGAGGGGTGGGGCCTGAGGGAGGTGGGCGGAGCACTTAAGCTCCACCCCCACAGGGAAGTGATCGCTCACCTTCAGCACCTGGCAGGCAGAAGCAACAGAGCTCAGAGTTAGACAGGCAGACAGACAGAAGGTAGGGAAGTGTAGGATGGATATACAGGCTAAAGGAATGTAGAGAGAGAGAGAGACAGAGAGAGAGAGAGAGAGAGAGAGAGAGAGAGAGAGAGACAGACAGGATAACAGACAGGATAACAGACTCGTACCCGCTCCTTGGACAGTTTGAACTCCTTGGCGAAGTTGAAGACTTGAGCAGAATACGGCCTGATGTTCTTCAGGAAGGACTGACCGTGCACCACGATCCTGACACACACACACACACACACACACACACAGACACACACAGACACACACACACAGTGGGAATACAGGCTCATATCTGGTGCTCAGAAATACAGCGCTCCAATACTCAGAAATACAAAAAAAAAACCTTCCTTTTCCTGCACTACTTTTCTCTCTCTCTCTCTCGCCCTCTCTCTCTCTCACACACACCTGTCGTAGGGACAGTTGGTGATGTCACGGACGGTGGTGTCCACTTTGTCTCCGATCAGCCAGTAGAAGCCCTTCTCGGTGAACAGTCTGATCCGCTTCCTGTCGGCCCGGGTCATGTGGGCGCAGCCGGCGTTGAAGTCTCCCAGGAACATCACGTTCTGCACACACACACACACACACACACACACACACAGATGAACATACAAATGATTGTTCAATGTCGCATTCACATCATATCAGATTCACTGGAAATACAAGCTGCTGACTGGGAAACCCCGTTCCCGTCTGACAACTGTCTGACAAGTGCACCATGGGAATTTTTTTTGTCGGCTCCGATTTCTCCCACTTGGCATCACGGATTGCTTAAGCGTGCACAAACACCACAGTCAATCTATCCATGTTGGCAGCCCATGGTAATAAAAATCTTATCGGTTATATTCACACTAATACAATCAACTCTACTCAGGAAAAGCGAGCAACATCTGCTTCAGTTTGTTTATGATTGATTTAATATTCGTTAACTTGTTCCAACGAGTTAAAGCTGCGATTTTTTCTGACCACTAGAGGGCGACAGAAACCGCAACACATTTGTAAACACACAGCAAAGCTACTGGGGCGACGGAAGCCCTTAAGGACAAACCGTGCATAAAGGCTAATGGCTAAAATAAACGTACCTACGGAGAAATATCACCGGTTATCAGTCTCGCTTTGCCAGATTTTTGTCCTGCTGAAGGTCACATGTCACACAATGACAAGTGAAGAGGAGGGAGCAAGTTTACTAGTTGAAAACGTTTACTCGCTCGCTCCATCGATTCACCATTACTCGGGCTGACTTTGACAACAAGCTTTAGGAAAGTTAGTTTCAGGATTGGTTACAGGCTCTGAAATCGCTTATTGCAGGTTTAAACATACAAACGCCTTCAAGTTGCAGCAGCAAGATGTCTGTTGTTCTGCTTCTTCTGATATTATCAAAACTCTTCCCAATAAACAAGCAACTTGTGAGTCATGTGACTTTTCTTTACAAGCCTTGGTTGGTTTGTAATTGATCAGTGTGAACCTGAACAAACCAAATACAAAAAATGCAACAAAGTCATCTTCTCCATTCTGGTTTGGAAATTGAGAAATGAAAGTGAAGGAAAAGCGTTAAGCTCCAGGCCGATGCTGACCGCTAACCCTTCTTATCCACTTCCTGCTTCCTCACCGTGGTGTTCCACTTCCTGCTGACTTCCTGGTGGACGTCGTACAGCCGGTCGATCTCCTGCACGGCCTGCTGGGCCGCCGTGTGCAGAGGAACCAGCACAAAGTCCTTCATTACTGCTCAGAGAGGGGGGGGGGGGGATAGACAGAGGGAAGGAGGCAGGGAAGGGGCAGAGGAAGGGAAACAAGGGAGGGAGGGAGGACAGAGGGAGGAGTGGGAGGAGCCAGGGAGAGAGGGAAGGATGACATCGTTACATTTAGTGGATGGGATCTTCTTGCTTCCAGCTTTTTCCCCTCTGCTGGGGATGAATATTCTAGGTTGTGTATATCAGCTACATAAATATTGGTATATCTATATGTAAATGGATATAGGTAATAATGCTTGTGGTAACTTGGGAGCCATTTAGCTTTTATCTTTCTTGTTTTCCCCTGTTTTTATTCTTATGCATGTTCATTACTTTGCAGAAAGCTTTTCAGTCAGTACAGTTAGCAACCGTTGTATAACAGCCAGAAACCCCTAGAGGGCGCTCTTTACTGGGACTATGGAGACATTACCTGGGTATTACCATCCTGCCCATAACCACAGTGAAGAAGGCCTATAGGGCTTCACTCCTATAGAGCATGTACAGTTTATTTATAAAGACAGCTGGAACTATAAAGACTTAGAGCAAGAAACTACCTGTTGAGTTGTATCCAGGAATATAGCGGAGGATAAACCAACCTAAACTCAACTGACCCTTTTTATGTGAGCAACAAAGTTTACATGTCTATTTAGGCTGGCATAAACCTTTATTTATAGTAGTAGTATTATTCATAGTAATAGTATTTATCATAGCACGACCTATCAGACTGATTATGAAGATAGGGTCTTCTCGAAAAAAAATAATAAATGCTTCTCTAAAAATTAAATATTGATTCCTGTTTGTGTTGGTGGTTGTTGGTGTTATGATGGAGATCACAGATGGTAGATTGGTTTATTGAGAGAAATGTTTCGCTCCACTGAGAAAAGACGTGACGGGTTTTTGGTTCCACTGACCGGTTTTGTCGCTGTGGAAGCGAACGGCGAACGGCTCTCTGACGAACGACTGCTTCTTCTGGTACTGATGCTGACCTGTGACCTTCGCCGTCTCATTCCTGTCGGGGGGGGGGGGTGGGGGGGGGGTGGGGTGGGGGGGGGTGGGGTGGGGGGGACAGAACAGAGCTGTGAAAAGATGCTGCTAAAGAAATATTTCACTTTGGTGGAACATCAGTGTCTCTAAAAATATAGGATCCAGTGTGTAGCAGTACTACGTTGTAAACTAAGGACTAAAGTTACCTACGATCCTTCAAAAACGACCAATATTTATCATTTATGTATTTTTGCTTGTATTCATCCTATTTTATTTGTTTCTGAACACTGAGCCACAATTCACTCCATAGGCTGACTGTCATCTGTCAAAAAGTTGTAGGAAGAAGTATAATCCATTTCTGAAAGTACACTTCCAACATCAGATATGAGCAGCGAATCAGAGCCGAGCCTGAAGGCCTGATGAACGGAGGATACGTTTCCAGACTGCAGACCATCCAGGTGCCTGTAGATCTGTTTCTATTCATGAAGTGCAGTACAGTGTGCAGCGTCTCTTACCTGTAGATGAAAACATACTGCTGCATGTCATTGGCTGCGTTTCCCAGAGTGCCGCTGGACACTGACATGTAGTGGTACGGGTCATACCTCAACAGAACACACACACACACACACACAGTATTTATTACCAAAACACAGCAAACAGCACAGAGCAGAGGCAGCAGCCATTACAGCAACACACACACACACAAAAACACCTTCCCTACACTCTAAAAACTTGAGTTTCATTGCTGGTTCTTCTGAGATCCAACAGGAACCTATAAGCTCCTTCGGACTTCATCGATAAACACAAGGGTTCCTGAAGGGTTCCTCAGAGGAGCTCCATGTGTTAGTTTGTGGAAGTATACTGTCACCGTTCATGAACGTTAGTTCTTCAAGGAACCTTCTGCGGTTCCTCTACGGTTGTAACCTGAAGATCCCTTAAAGGGGAGTGCTGCCCATCTTCACTGGTAAAATCTGTCTCTCTCTGATCGTAGGCTCGCTCAGACGGAGACGCTCAGCTAGACTCTCAGTTTGCTTTCAAATCCCCAGGTTCAGGTCTTAGATCCCAGTGTTCATTTGCATGGCGTTGTACTGAAAAGGGGGCGTGGCAAATTAGCATCCAAGCTACGTAAGCTGGTCA
>NC_136010.1:3782462-3794962 GCF_048128805.1 Centroberyx gerrardi
GGAAATGCTCCAACTTGGTCATGGATGGTGGAATGAGGTCACTGATGTTAGTGAATGTTTTCCAACTGGCCGGGGCAACGCCCAGCAGGGATTAAAGCCACACCCACTACCTGTCCCACTGGTAGAGATGATGGATGTCTGACAGGTGTGTCACCTGAGACCGCAACAGATCACACCTTCAACCGTCATCTGTGTGTGTGTACCACGTTCATTTTAATCACTGTAAACAAACAAGACCGTCAGACCTCTGCATACTCTGCATCCTCCATAGTTTCTCCACCTGGTGGATCTGGAGGGAAATCTGCTGGATCGCTTTACGGCACAAAACAGGAAGAGGTTCTGTTCTTCCAGAGCAAACGGAGCTAAAGCTGAAAGAGTTTCTGGCAGCAGATGGTGGAAGGAGGGAAAGGAAGATGGAGAACTCACTTCCAACATGTTGATCCTCTTCAGGGAGGGGGGGCAGGAGGCAACGGGGCTGATGGGAAATGTAGTCTTAATGTGGAGAAACACTAGCACTAACAATACTACTGGTGAGAGATAGAGGAGACCAATCAGCTCCAACATGGACTCACTGGTTTACAGTCATTAAACCAAAGTAGCATTGTTAACTTGACTGACAGTTAAAAATGCAACATTGCACCTTTAAGTGTGTTTGTGTGAGTGAGTGAGTGAGTGAGTGAGTGAGTGAGTGAGTGAGTGAGTGAGTGAGTGAGTGAGAGAGAGAGAGTGAGAGAGAGAGAAAGATATTCAGGCTATTCATCCTCCTTGTGTGTGGGTGTGTGCCTTTGTTTGCCTTGCTGACTGTACTGCTTGTCATAGTGTGGACATGAATAAATGGCTAAACTGCTTGAGAAAGAGAGAGAAGGGTGTGTGTGTGTGTGTGTGTGTGTGTGTGTCTGTGTGTGTCACAGCAGAGTCAACAGACACTTACTGAATAGCAGGTTACTGTTAAACTCTCTTCAAAGCCTTTATAAGCAGGCCTTACCACTGTCATTTTGTTTCATTTTTACTGCGAGTTTTGTTCCAAAACAAGAGATTCGACAACAACATGGCAGGATTGCCGATATGAAAGTTAAACGGGATTATTTTTGAAATTATTTGCCAATTTAAGACCTGTGAAAGTAGAAATGTAACATACGAGGCTGTATATAATCAGTTGCGTTTTTGAAATACTGAGCTACCAGCATCAGATGGTGCATCTTTTTCCCCAGACGGCAAAGCTACACTGCATTATGGAACGAAACCAAATTGATTTGTTTCCAAACCTTACACAGAAAAATGACACAGTGGGTTTGGTATTCTCAAAGTGTCACAATCCTGCACACAAACAGGAAAAGGCATGCATGAGGAAAAACAACAACCTCCATTGGAGTTTGACGCAGTTTGGATTGCGAATTATTACGACTATTATCTCTATAAAGCTCCTAAAGAGTCTGAGCAACAGATAGTTAGTAGAAGAGATTCACAGGAGCGACACAAATACCAACAGCATGACTGGACTGCAGTGAAATGACTGACAGCTGCTCCGAGCCTTTAGGGGAGGAGGCGCACGACGTTCTGGTTCTCAGCCAGTAATCACAGTATGCAAAACAGCATGTGTGATTGGGAATATTAACTGAGCCTTCTTCTGTAATTTCATGTAAAACAGCTTATTCTCAAAATCAAAAGGAAAGACGATAATGAGATGAATGTGAGCAGGTACAGGTGAGTGGTTGGACTGGTCTGATGGGCCGGAGGCAGGAGGGAGCGTGTCGAGTCAGAGAGCCGAGCCGCCCGCAGGAGGAGAGAGAGAGAAACACAACATAACAGCTTCTCCACTGTCTCTTCTGAACAGCCGGTGTCTGGTAGCTCTTTCCTGGTGAAAAATCCTCTGCCGCACAGGAAGTGATGTGTTTCCGGTTTGTTTGGAATCAACAGAAGAAGAAGAAGAAGAACTGGGTGGGCAATTTCCATCAAACCTCGGGTTGACGGATTAATTTCTCGCCTCAAATATTGTCAGAAACAGATGTCGGCGGACTGTTTAGGTGAAATAACAGAAAGTTAACGAACACATTTTTCCGGTTTGAAAACGGGAGACAGAAACCGGCGGAGCATTCGTCCAATCAGGTGCGGCCTGCAGTCCGTGGCGGATGAAAGTAACGAGGCTGCAAATCATCCAACTACTGTTCATCCACAGTTTGAAATAAACCCCAACAAGACGTTACATTGGGTTTTTAATGTTTGGGAAGAATTTGTGTTTATGTTTCGTGGAAGGAGAGCACCTGTCAATCATCTATCAGGACTCCAATATCGGGGAGCAGTGTGATCCCTCCTGTCCAGTGACGCCCCGGCCTATTATTGGCAGTCCTGTTCTCCTTTTAGTCAGAAGTGTAGTACAAACCCCCTTGAAAACGAAACGCCCTGACCGACTCTACTGGACCAAATGAAGACCTTCAGATTACCCAGAACAGAATGGTTTCGACACACAATACTTAGGATGTCAAGGATCCGTCTTATTTAAAGAGGTCTAAGGTGAACCTGGGATGTGAATCAGTATGAAGCCCAATATGTATTTTATAGTGGACCTAACGTCTTATATATGTGCGAGGAGGACTCACACTTTATTGTAAGTAAATACACAATACAAAGATTAAAGTACGATGAGCCTAAATACCCAACTCTGGGTTTTCTAACAGAATATGAAAAAAAAGAAAACTTACATACAACGGTTTTCTTTTGAAGAGGCTTCTCTCAAAACAAAAATATCCTGTCCTTAGAAGTTCAAGTTTCAGTCCCTATGCATGAACTCTATGTCCTTTATATCTTTTTTTTTAATACAGCAGCATGCTCTCTGTGTTCACGTTACCGGCTGCTAAGCGGTCTGCGTGCCGAGCTCCACTGTCGCCTCCCTCACTAAACCCACAGGTTCCTCCTCTGCTCTGCTTCAACCAGTCAAATGCAGTCAAATGTAGAATAGTGGTTTTTTTCTCTCTCTCTCTCCATTCACTGTCATTGTACGGAGGAACTGAAAATCACACTTCTAGCACATGAAGGAACGCCGACAAAGCAGATTCTGACAAGATATAAAAAAAAACTAGACATGCTGCTGAATTGTTTTTAAGTGAATCTCTTTCTTTATGTTTATCTTTCAGTTTGAACAAGTGGAAACACCGAAATCCAGTCGGAGGAAACCGATGGAAGGAAGAAAATAAAACGTTTATCAATAATTGTAAATAGGCAAAAAAAAAAAGCGAGACTCGTTTTTTTATATATTGTCCGAATGTCAAAGTCCAGTCTCCACCTTTTTTTGCAGACAACTTTCATTTCAGCTCCATGTTACTGGATGGATGCGCTTGTTCAGTTCACACATCCCACGAGCCGCGGGTGTGTGTGTGGGATGTGTGAACTGAACAAACACATTCATTAACATGTGAAGCTTCATGGAGTCTTTTTTTTTTTTCCATCATGTACAGCAGAAACACACATAAATACACGACTCAAACACAAAAAACAGATAATATATTGCATGATATCAACACTGTAGGTTGTGTGGCCTTTTAGTAAAGTTTATCCTGCTTATGACTTCTGTCCATTGTGTTAACACGTAATACAATTAATAGGAGCAGTTTACTTGGTTAATTATGAAAACAAATAATGTCAGTATCTAAAATAAAAAGTAGAAAAATACAAACTTATTTCTGATCCCCAGATCCCCCTATACTGGGACATTTCACAAAAGAAAAAGCATGGAACGAGTAAAGCCTTTACAGTATATAATGAAGGGGGAATAACTTTCTGTTTGCAGTCTGCAACGGGCTTTAGATCGTAGTTTAATCAACAAAACATAATTATTTTAACATAGTTCCTACCTACTCAGTTGAAACTTAATCATTAATATCATTTGAGATATTTTCAGTTTCCAAATGTTAGTTCAGCCAGTTGAATTCCTAACTCATCAGCTCGGCCTTTGTGGTTTATGTATCCTGGTTGTCTGTATAACTCTATCTCTTGTTCTTCATTTGTATAGTTTAGTGGTTCTCAACGTGGGGTCCGGGGACCACCAGGGGTCCTTGAGGGGGTCTCAGGGGGTCCACAGCAAATTGATGAATTGTTAAACTTCAGCATTATTTCATTTACAAGAAGTTAACACAATTAGAGAATGTAGAGGAATGACTGTTTTGATCATAGTTTCTCTGTTATCTCTCTACCTACAATACAGATAGTCATGGGATTCTGGACAAAATCAAATCTGACAATAAAAATATTCCCAGATTTGGGTCCGAGAGACAAAATCTCATCAAATGGGGGTCTGTGGCTCTAATGTGGACTAAACTAGGAGTCCTTGATGTGAAAAAGGTTGAGAATCACTGGTTTAGTTTATAGTTTTCCCTCCGATTGGCCTCGCCAACAGATTGGTCTCGACAAACTCCTGATCGGGCCGTCTGGGCGTGGCTTTTTGCTTTGTATTTGGGGCCCGACCCGGACTCACACTCCTCTGATTCAGGAGCGGTTCCACTTATCATCAGACCAGTGGGACAGCTAGCCAGTCAGCTAGGCCTGTTCGGTTCCAGAAATTTTGGAATCCACTCTGATTCTGATGCCAAGTATCGATGGATTCGATTCCATGAGTCGATTCCAGACAAAATACAGCCACACTACTGATGTGTGTGGTGCAGAATTAGCCACTTTCCCAACGGTCAGTGACACTGTCTAATACCTGAGTCTAATCTCTCCGCTCTGTCACTCTGTTGCCGGGCAAACTGGAGCCACTTGTACACTCGTCAGAATCGCCAGAGAGGAATTCGGCTCTGGGGAATCTACATTTTCTGTACTTTGTGGAATCGACTCCACAGCTTTGGAGTCGGTTCTTGATTCCCAAATGCCTGGAATCGAAGAATCGACTCCCAGCCCTGTCAGCGAGTCAGTCTGTCTGTCCCAGTTGTCCCAGTCCCTCCCAGGCCTCTCCCAGGCCCGGGGCGGTGGGACCGGTAGAGTGACTCTGCCTGTTTGACTGTTAAAACCAACAGCCGGCTCAAACCAACCACAGCCAGTCTGGATCGCTGGTTTAATAATATAACTGGGCAAGGCACTGAACCTTCAGTCATGTTGTGGAGCTGCTGGGTGGCCAAGATTAGTAGATTACCAGATTACTCCACCCAGTATCATGGAAAATAACATTTGACTCAACAAAATCTAAAATCTTTTTCGGTGTTCCGCTTGTTCAAACTGAAAGGTTTAACAAACATAAAGAAAGAGATTCACTTCAAAACAATTCAGCAGCATGACTAGTTTTTTATATATTGTCAGAATCTGCTTTGTCGGCGTTCCTTTATGTGCTAGAAGTGATTTTCAGACTGTTCCTCCAGACAACGGCAGTGAATGGAGAGAGAAAAAAAACCCACAATTCTCCAGTCTGCTCTACCGGAGCAACAGATCACAGAATCACTGATTTGGGGGTTTTATCATGGAGGAAGAGACACAACCCAAGACACTACCAGAGTTACACAGAGCTTTAAGATAATAATAAAGCATAAAATCCAGATGTAAACGCACTCAAAACACACTGAAGATCCAACCATCCAAACCAAGGAGGACAGAGACGCTTTTAGCCTCATTAACAGCAGTGTACAACATGCAATGTGGCTCTAATCCACATTTAGGAGCTACGTAAATGGAAATAAAACCAGGAAACACAGACCGCTCAGAGAGGAACACTGTCAGGATAGTGATGGACACGATGCGTTTACTGTCAGCTTTAAAGGACGTAAATATTAACGAGAAGAGAAGAAGCGACGTGTGTGACAAGCTGTCTTTTTGGCGAGGGAAAGAGAAATTGGATTTTGATGTGTATAGAGAGATTTTAATGCCAGGTGTAAATATAAATCAGATCCACACATAATCTGGATAGGAGAACCCCATATGAGTGGGACGACATATTTACTTCCAATCAAAAGTGTAAACCAATGGAATATCAGTCAGAGAGAGAGAGAGAGGAAGTTTTATTTGATGGGAGGGACAGGACTGTTCAAAAATCTGTGATGGTTTTATTGGTTGGAATTTATATTTACGCCTTCTGAGTTCTTCTTCTGGCCCTCTGAGCAAAAGATTTGAAAACTCATTAACCTCTTAATGAATGAAACGAGGGTCATCATATGGTCAGACTAACTGTGATACAACTCGGTGTGTTTCACAGTTGCACAAAATTTAACTAAATCGACTAAAACGCCCGTTGACGAAGGCATTTTGCAATTTCGTCAGCGAAAACTACGAGGAGTGAATATTTGTCTCATGACGATATTTCAAGTAGTTGTATTTCTAGGATTGCCGGGGGAAAAAAATGATGAAACTCCTCCTCAGTCTCTGGGTTTGAAGCTGCTTCTCCCTTCAGGGTTTGGAAACGTTTCCTGTCAGTGTCTGGAGGTTTTATTGATCCAGGTCAAGCTCCTGGTTATTCAGATCTACAGTACACTACAGTCACATGATGTTTTACTAGCTGTACCTGGAAGATTCAATTTCACGTTTCTGACATTATCCTCACAACACACGAGACATGACCAAGCGTTTCATTTTGTAAGGTTGAATGTCGAGTTGAAAATCAGAAAAACAGCAAAATGTTGCAAATGTAATCTACACTAAAAGAGCGCTGCTGTTTGTTTTTCTATTCCAAGGTTGAACAGTTGAAGTGGACATATATTTGTTGACTTACTGTAATTATTTTAGTTGATGAAAATCATGTTTTTAGTCAGTAAATGATGACTAAATGTAACTTTTTTCACATGAATGAATGTCTGTTTTGCCTCTCTATTGCTGACTGATTTCATACAATAGCGATTCAACAATCTGACTAAATGCTGTGAAAATTAACACTGCCAGCCAAGTCAAATGCTGATGTCACACTGATGGCACTCACACACTCCCAACAAAACATACAACAACAAAACACACACACACACACACACACATTACCCTGGGTCTAAAAACCACATTCCCTCTCAGGCCTAGAAAGCACTTGCGTGTCCAAACACACACAGATCACACCCCCAACATACCACACTTATACACACACACACGCACCTATCAAACACACACTTCAAACACACACACACTGGGCAGACCCCACCACCTCAGACTGGTCCGGTCCCAGTAAGGACTGCTACCTTTCCCAGTCTTAATGGTTTTCCTACCTGGTCAGGTCGGAGCGGATCAGGTCTCTGGTTCCTGCTGAAGAGCTGCAGAGAGTGTGGCAGCTGCAGGGTGGAGGCCTCCAGGTGTCGGCTTACACTCCTCCCCCTCTCCTCACCTTCCTGTTTAAGCCCCGCCCCCTTTACATCAGCACCTTCTTGTTGTGTCAGGCAGGACACGCCCCCCTGCCCAGGTAAATAACGCTGCATTCAGGTGATAGGTCGCATGGGAAAGACGTACCCATCGAGGACATATTCATACGTTGTATTTACGCCATTTTCCTGTTCATTCTCTTTGTTTTCTCAAGATATTTATGTCATTATCTTGAGATAAAGTAAAGGGCAGAGAGTAATTATCTTGTTATCTTGAGAAACTTTGTTTTCCTTAGATAATGAATTAATTTCTATTGTTCCTGGAGATTTCCAACTCTGCTGCATCACACTTGACATGATGATATCTGACTGAGGATGCAGAAAATTATCTCTTTATCTCCAGAAAACAAATGTTGTTATCCCGAGACCTCGAGATCATTTTCTCATTATCTCGGGAAAACAAAATGTCTGTTTTTTTCCCAGACAGCAGCTCGTATTTACGGTGAATCCGATTTCACATGAACGCAGCATAAGTAATTTTGTGATCAAAAGTCTTCAAACGCTGTGGCAGGACACAACCACTAAGTGGATTTTTGTTTTTTGGTTGAGATTGCAATGCTTGATTGTCTGTAAAAAAAATTCACTGAAATGTATGATCACTAAGTTCATGAATGGCCACATGCATGGTGGGAATTTTCCAGTTAAGGCGGTAAGACTGTTCTGGCCTGAAGGTCAGAAAGGCCCTGAACGCACCATCAAACCAGCCATGTTACTTTGTGTGTTGACATTTCCTTTTCTTGTTTTCATCTTTCTGCTTTCTTGCTCTTTGTGTGCTCTTCCTTCACCATGGCTGCTTACAGCTATGTGATTCTCAAATACAGATAACACACAAATACACAAACTAACTTAAACGCCTAAGTGTAATAAAAATGTTAAACCAACAAAAAAATAAACATTTTTCACACTATTACTGAATCTACACAGACACATTGGAATTTATACTTACTACACCTGTGGTCAGGGTGGTGTGACCTCTGACCTTTGACTTCAGTACTTCACTACAGCTTCCTTTGCTACAGGCTGGGTTTCAATACTTCACTATAGCTGAATCCTCCTTCCCTCTCTGATTAACTTAACTCTCACCTTGCCTTCTAAAACTTTGACTAAAAAATTGTCATTCAAAAAACTATTAAAGGCACACTTGGGGCCGCTGACCATATGACTGGAACCAATTGTATTTGACCAAATATAATGTATATTGTTTGTACTGATACTATACACCTAAATATCTGATTGTACCATTTTTAACTGTATGTTTTATGTTATGTATTGTATGTATTATGTCTTATGTCCTTTTTGTGGACCCCAGGAAGATTAGTGGTCGCCAAGGCGTCAGCTAATGGGGATCCATTTAATAAACAATAAACAATAAAACCACTATAGAAGATTATTTTCTGGTTTTATTCTTCTCAATAATTATCTATTCAAAAATAGACCAGGAGTGAGTATGAGAATGTATCTAGAGTCCACCTGTAGTTTTCCAACATTAGTGGAAAATGGGCCTCCAAACTGGGCCTCCTGGATGGCTGTATTCTATTCTATTCTATTCTATTCTATTCTATTCTATCTGAGTTTTCAAGGTTGTCATCCCTAACTGTCTTATCATACATTCACTTTAAGTTTTCTTTTCATCCTAAACTCTCCACGGACAGTTTTTCATGAATGATCCGCGCGGCCCCGCCCAATGACAGCGGGCTGCTGATAACGTGAACGCGCTCCTCGTGCCGGACAGAATCGTGGGCGCGCCTCGCCTCCCCGTCCTGTCCAGTCAGCAGCAGCACAGCAGCAGCAGAGTCAGCTGCGGAGCCAGAGACAGAGAGCTGGAAACTAACCTGATCTGACGGAGATGGATTAGCGGGACCGGTGTGACTGAGCTTCAAGCCCCGGGTGAGTTAGCACGAGCCCGGCCCGGACACTTTGACCGGTCCGTTAACTGTCAACATCCACCGTTCAAAACATCCAAAACCAAAGTTGTTAGCTTGTTTGCTAACTTTGCAGTGATCTGAGTCACGGCTCTTAAGTTACATTAGCTAACGTTAACAGCTAGCTACAAAACATGTTCATTCAAATTGTAGCTAGCTGTTGCATACCAGTTTACTTAGTCATGTTTTGCCACAGATTTCCGCCTCTAGGCTGACTGTTGGCTAGCTGGCTAACATTATACTTAGCTTAATGCTGCCTTCACTGTCTCCTCGTAAGATTCAACCTCTCCGCGTCCTCCGACTATTTTCCATTCAAGTGCTTTTAGGTTGGGAATAATAGTAAAATGGACCCTGTGATAAATGTAGTTTTGAAGCACAGATGCAGCACAGAGCAACGGGAGAACCAGGAGGAGAGAATGTGCACCAGGCATGTAATTGGTCGTTTAATTAATTAATTACGACAAAAGGATAGTATGCACATCCAAATAAAGTAGACGAGGTGCTGGTACTGAACCACAGTGTGGTTAGCAAGTTGGCAGGCATGTAGACTGAGTAAGCCAGGTCAGGTGTGGCTTTGCTTTGCTTATCATCATGATTTGTTTTTTTGTTTTTTTAGGCTTTAGGTCAGCTGCTTTTAGAAACCCTGTGGTGATGCTTTTTTATTTCACCTACACGAATGAGTATTTTTTTCTCCTCTTGTGTTTTTATCATTGAATTTGATTACTTCAGTGTTTTCTCACCATGCAACTAATCAGAACTACATTAAATTAATCTGAAGTACACTTCACTATTCTATGGTGTCGTTTCGTTCTCGTCTCCCAAAGCCGGATTGGAGCTCAAACCTTCCTGATGATTTCAAGATGTGTGTTGACCTAAACTAACCGACTCACATGGTGATGTGCCGAGCATGAGGCTTCCCCAGCCGAAGCGTCCCTTACAGGCTGAATCTCTCTGTGTTCTGGTTTACTGGCTGCAGGCGGACTTTGCTGGCTGCTGCATTATTAATGTGTGACACTATTTCCATTCAGAGGAGCTGCCAGGTCTGTAACTGGAGCCAACTCAACCTGCTGCCATATAACTCTCTGACTGGCTTGGTTCAGATCTACACTATCAGTCTGTCAATCAGTTCATCTGTTTACCTGTCTGTCTGTCTGTCTGTCTGTCTGTCTGTCTGTCTTTATTAGTGCTGTCACTTTGCCAGAATTTTGACTTTGATACCAATACAAAGTTTCTGATATCTAAAAATGTCATACTACTACAATACAAGAAAAACATATGAAAAAATCAGTTCCCACATTGAGCTGGACAGCTTTGGAGTAACTTCAGCTCTGGAGGTTTTGATGTCGGTTGTGTGTTCGTGTTTGTCAACTCTGGAAGTGAAATAGTTCTGGATTTGGTTCCAGTTTTAGATTTGTCGACCAGTTTAAAGGAGTTCCTGCACCGGTTTGTAAATTCTGGAAAAGAATGGAAAATGTATTAGGGCTGCAACTAACGATTATTTTCATTGTCGATTAATCGATTAGTTGTTTGTTCTAAATAGTTGGCGATTAATTTAATAGTTGACAACTAATCGATTAATCGTTGCAGCTCTAAAATGTATTCGGTCAGTTGCAGGTCTGGAAAAGTGTGTGTGTGGGAACTGGACAAAGACTCTGGAAAAGTATGAAGCAAATGTTGTTCTGATGCACATTTTCCCTGTCGTTTCACATTCTGATACCTGCTGTGAATAGAGAATAAAGTGATGTGGTCCGGGTGACAGTCGCTATCCAGCTGCTATCAGGAAGCTTCATGTCCAACACCGACCCAAACCTTCATATCCAGTCAAGGAATTGAGGAAGTCTGTAGTTCTAAAATGAAAACTGAGAGGGAACGCTTGAGTTTTTGGGGAACTGAGATCCAGGTCGGTGTGTGCGGGACGGTTTGACGATGTTTGACTGTGACCGCTGCAGTCGGCTGTCAAGTTGGGACGGGGCGATTATTACTATATATGGCGGTAAAAACAATAATGGTTATGACAGGTTTTATTTATTCTTCTTTTTTTTTTTTTTTTTTTTGAGACTCATTTGAGTTTATTTATTTTAGATGCTGTTAATTGGATTTTTATGTGTTGTTTAAAACTGTCCTTACAGTTTTTATAAGCTAAGCTTTATAAGAAAAAAGTCAAATATTTTACATATGTTCTAGTCTTACATTAAAATGTGTTTGAAAAAGAGAAATGTTTTGCGATTGATATGATAAATGAGTCCGTAAGAAATTGAAGCATATTATGGTTAAGGTTATCATCTTATTAATAATTATCGAGATAATATCAAGATATTTTTGGCCAAGATGAACTATGAAACTACTATGAAATTTTCATATCACCACAGGCCCTCTGTGTAGTCCAATCCTCCTTCTTCTTCTTCTTCTTCTTCTTCTTCTTCTTCTTCTTCTTCTTCTTCTTTTTCCTCTTCTTCTAATCCACATGTTTCCGCCCTCTGGAGATGCCGCTGAACTGGAATTTCAGCGTGCACGACACATTTGGTGAAAGTATTCCAACTTTCATAACGGTTTTGAAGTAGTACTGAAATGTCAGTGTCAGTGTTGTGAACCCACTCGGCAGCAGTGTGTAAATCCAGCCTGTTGTCTCTGCAGAACCCCCCTCCCCCCCCCCTCCCCGCCCGGTGGCCCGGAGGCGTCATGGCGTCTCGGCTGCTGGACCGGCTGAAGCGCTCGCTGTTCAAAGACGGCCAGGGGGCGGGACCCGAGCGAGCGGGAGGCGGCCAGGAGGCGGAGGAGTTCGAGGAGGACCGGTGGGAGGCGGAGCTGGAGGAGGAGGAGGAGTGCGTGACGGAGCGGCTCGGCGGGACGCTGTGCTTCGACGGAGGAGGAGCGGAGGACGGGGCGGAGGGCGAGGGGTCGGGGATGGACAGCGACTCCGACTTCCTGGGGGAGTCGATGGAGGAGGGGCTTAGCAGCACCGGTACCGATCTGATTGTTTAACTCAGAGTGGACGCACAGACCAACACACAAATACTCCCTAACCCTAACCCTACACAGTGTTCATTTTGTCAAGGAAATAAATACTCGACAACCACCCAGTCAGTCAGTCACCCACCCAGTCAGTCACCCACCCAGTCAGTCACCCACCCAGTCAGTCAGTCACCCAGTCAGTCACCCACCCAGTCAGTCAGTCAGTCAGTCACCCAGTCAGTCAGTCACCCAGTCAGTCACCCACCCAGTCAGTCAGTCATCCACCCAGTCAGTCAGTCACCCAGTCAGTCAG
>NC_136010.1:3802462-3829962 GCF_048128805.1 Centroberyx gerrardi
TTTTGGATATTGACACTCCACCAAGTTTTCAGAGCAGAGAGTATCTGTCTTTCCAAGTGCCTGCACTTTTGTGAAAACCTCGTAACTTTAAGATTTGAGGTGATTTTCATGTTTTTATTTGGATTTTAAAGGTTTACACGGCCCCTTTATAGACTGAGCAAGTTTTCATAATCCGTTTAAAACCTGTTTTCCTTTTTATTTCAAAAAGAGCTTACTTGTGTGAAATACATGTTTTTTATCCACACAGCAGTGAATGCCAATACACAGGATCTGAATAAGACAAGGATCAGTTACATCACATCCTTTGTATTGGCCAAGTGACTCCAGAATGAAAACCTCCTGAGAGCGTGGAAATATCTGTTTCCAGATGTGATGTAACATCTGATCTTGTTCTCTTAAAATGTGATGCATTTTGTTTTGTATTTGTTGTCTGTCGTGTCTCCGTCAGAGAAGCTGGATTTCCACTGGGACCGGACTGATGTTGAACCTGGTTTGTCTGAACAGACGGTCTGACCCACATGGAAACTGATCCCTCTGGTTCAGATCGGTTCAGATTCACGCGGTCTGTCCCTGTGGAGGAGCAGCAGCCTGTCCTGTGTGGAATGTTTCAATGTGGATTTAACCGTAGCAGCGCTGCTTCATAGAGCCACAGAGATAAAACAGTTTAATTAACACTTTAAACTGTTTAATCTCTATGCATAGAGCTATATTCAAGTATATTTTCAAGTATATTTTATGGAATAAATTTCTCAGAAACTGCAGATCTCTCCCTTATTTTCACATTTCACCTTCAGTAATAACTCTGTTAACAGGCAGCTGAGGTACTTTTCTACAAAGCAATATGTTTTCATGTTGAATCTAACTGAATGATGCTGTTGATATGGAATATCAGTTTACAGTAACACTAGTTTCCCCCCAGTTTCTCATAGCTGCAGTTTTCATCTTTGATAATTTCCAATATGTCAGAAGGTGCAAACATCAGTAATGCCACATGGCGGCCAGTAGAGGCCGCTGTGGTCCAGCTCATGTTGTGGTGATGGCGCAGTTTGGTGAGATTTATGTGCTAATTTCTCTGGGTGGATGCAGAGGAACAACAGGAGCCTCTCTGGAGTTCAGTATTTTATTACAGCATGAAAATATAGTCTAAAATATAATATCTATAGTTTTCTACTAGATTCATTCACTATAACAGCTGTATGGTAGGGTTATCTCAGAGGTGAAAGCAGTTCGGGTCCACAGTGGGTGAATAGACTGTTAATCTGCACATGCTGGGAGCAGAGCCACAGACACACAGAGCCACAGACGCACACAGTCAGTCGCCATGCTGCTGCCATTTCTCTGTAATGAACTGTTGGCTGTAAATAAATCCCAGTCACTGAATTTGAACTGATCCCAATCAAATCTGCACCCTTGAATGGAACATTTTTGTCTGGTGCACTGAACAATGACTGCCATAGAATGTTTGATAATGTTGTCATGGCAACCAGTGTTGATCTGGTGCGTGAGAGTCAGAAAGCTGGTGTGTTACCATGGCAACAGCATCATTTGGATGAAGATTCCAGTGTCAGCTGTGATGAACATTCTAACTCTCTGAGTCTCATGAAACAATGGTTCAGTTACATAACGACACTATAAAAACACAACGGCATGAGTCCTCTCTATCCATTCAAGCCCTGTGATCCCACTGTCCTCCATCATGTCACCATGGTGACATCAGCTGCCGTGGAAACACCAGTGACCAAAGCAACGGCCATGGTGCAGGACTGCGGAGCCAACATGGCTGCCACTGGAAACTACAATGTCCAAACTCTGTCTGTCAGTGGCTTTAATTGCAAAAGTGACTCTTAAAGGAGCATGGAACCTTTAACTCGCATTTTTCAGCAACATTGCCAACGTTCATGACAATTTTCTGATGAAACCGCTCCATCCTGATCACAGTGTTGACAATACATCCCATAATACTGTTTTCCTGGATTTTCTGTGCAAATCCCGGCTCACTGTTGCCAACTGGCAACAGTGAGCCGGCTGAAAAACTTTGGACTGAATAGTGTTGTTTTGGCAGTTGACAGAATTTTGCACGTCATCATACATGCTACACCCCCCCCCCCCCCGACCCCCCCCCCCCCAACCACCACCACACACACACACACACCTTCACCCCCCTCCACCCCTCCTTTCCCCCCAAAATCGTGCAGTAGGCGCAGAAAGGCTCAAACTGAGGGAATCGTGACCCTGTAACTTCCTGTATCTGCTGCTGATAGATAGATAGATAGATAGATAGATAGATAGATAGATAGATAGATAGATAGTTCTTTGGCTCCACCCACTGAGGTTTAACTCAACCAATCAGAACTGAAATTCTAATCTGTGAAAAACTACATGGACAGCCACCAAACCTTCCACTTCAGCACTTGGTCTGCCTCAGTCAAACCTTGACATGCTTGCTCTGTGCTGCAGGAGCAGTTAGCATGCTCGGTTTAGACTTTATAATAAATGTGTTTATTTAACAACAGACTGCACACTAACAGCTACAGAGACTAACAGCAGGGTGATGGTGAAGAAGCAGTGGGGTGAGCAGCAGTAATCTACTCAAATAAAGGATGAATAGAAAATGATAATGATTATAAAACATATTTTTAGATCGTACACTTTTAGATTGTCCGCAAACCAAAGTTACACAATATCTTTGGCTAAACACTACTAACAAGTTAGTATCAAACTACAGATTCTCATTCTTGCAAATCTACACACACACACACACACACACACACACACACACACACACAGAGTTTAGAAAACCTTATCCTTTACAGATACATCTACAATATCAATTGGACTAGTCCAACTCCACAATTTGAAAACTTTTAGTCTCCTTTGGATTTCTTTTCTTCCAAAACCTAGGCAATATGAAAATAAATGGACATTTTCTTGGTTATTTCTCAATTGTACATTGCATTGAGTAATTTCATTACATTATACAGTATATCACATCATCATTACTAACCCTAATTAAAAAAAAATTCTGATAATCCAACAACAAATTACCAATTTCTTTCAATGGAACTTGTAATCCAAGGACAATCTGAGGACAATTACCATTTTCTTTTGTAAATTCCAGATTACTGTCACATTACTCCTCAACTCTCCACACAGTCTGGTGATGTAAATGCTTATTTTGGAAAAGACTAACCTGAAGTTCACCATTCAAAATCTAGAAACTCCTGTCAGTATGTGTCTCAGGGACTTAACTTGCCTACTATCCTTTATAAAGTCTAATCATTTGGTTTAATTTGCTGCTGATCTCTCATTTTGGAACAAAACTCTTGTGTTACTGCTCACGTGTTACAGCTTCAGTTTGTCCATATGCCTCCTCACAAATGTCACCAAGACAAATCCCTGTACATATGTGGTGCGTGGGCAGGTGAAGTGATTCAGTTTGAATATGGCACAACACAGACCTGCTTTGATGTGCAGAACACACAGGTAGAGATGATCTTCAGACAGTTGTAATCCCGAAATATAAACACAGTGCCGCATATAAATGTGTGTACACTCACTACAGATTCACATTGTTCTTTTATTTACACTCCACGGCAGCGGGGGTGCATGAGGAGTAAAGAGGTAAACCGTAACCTGGAGAAAGTGGAAAAAGTGGAGACAAAGCTCAGATAGCCGAGCCTCCGGACCGCCGGACCATGAGAAGTGACGGCACGGAGATGGAAACAAAGGCAATGAACCAGAGAAGGAAATGGAGACACTTTTCCACACAGAAACACAACCAATCGGGTGAGACCAGTTGCAGACAGTCCTGCAGCGGGGCTGGTGTAAGAAAAGTGAGACTAGTGGAGCCGTCAAGTCTGTTCACACTGTGGAGTCTGAAGCCGACTCAGCGCTTTGTCTTTCTGTGAATGTCCTTTAGTTTGTACGAACCTGCTGAGATTCAGTTCTGCAGGAAATGTATGGAGGCCTTCAGAGGGTTGGATTAGAGGTTCCTATCAGACAGTAGTAACAGATGACAGAAGGTTGGATTAGCGGTTCCTATCAGACAGCAGCAACAGATAACACAGGGTTGGATTAGAGGTTCCTATTAGACAGTAGCAACAGATGACAGAGGGTTGGATTAGAGGTTCCTATCAGACAGTAGTAACAGATAACACAGGGTTGGATTAGAGGTTTCCATCAGACAGTAGCAACAGATAACAGAGGGTTGGATTAGAAGTTCCTATCAGACAGTAGTAACAGATAACACAGGGTTGGATTAGAGGTTTCCATCAGACAGTAGCAACAGATAACAGAGGGTTGGATTAGAAGTTCCTATCAGACAGCAGTAACAGATAACAGTGTTGGATTAGTGGTTCCTATCAGACAGTATTAACAGATAACAGAGGGTTGGATTAGAGGTTTCCATCAGACAGTAGTAACAGATAACAGAGGGCTGGGACAGAGCTGACTGTCGGTCTCCACTCGTGTCCCATGGGTCAGCAGCTCCTCCACCGTCGTCCAATCATCTAACAGCTTGCTGTTCCTCAGCCGATTCTGCTTCCTGTGGCTCAGTTCCAGCACCGTCTGGGACGACGACCCTTGACCTCCCCCGACCAGCTCCTCCGCTCCTCCTCTTCTCTCTCTGTGTTGCCGCGACAACGCCAGGTGACGTCTCCGCTCCGTTCGGCTCCAGTATCGCCCCGCCCATCGCCCCTCCTCCCCCTCCTCCTCTCCCTCTCTCTCCCCTTCTTCTCGCACCTCCTCGTCCGTAGTGACCTCACTGCGCTCCCTGGCCAATCGGGAAGCCCGGGCCCTGAGCAGCTGGTTCCTCACCGATTTCTGATTGGACAGTCTGGACCGGGGAGAGGGGGGAGAGCGAGGGCAGCGAGCCGGGGCGGCCAGCGTGCTGTACAGAGGACTGGAGGAACCTTTGCCGTTGCCGGTGCGACTCCCGAGAGTCTGAAAGCCTCGCCAGTCTGACGCCCCGCTAGAGCCGGACCCCGGGCTTTTAGAGAGACACTCCTCCTCTCTGCTCCTCTCTCCTGGACGGCTCTGGCTGCTTCTCATCATGTTTTGATGACTGGCCAGACTGGTTCTGTCTATGTTAAGGTGACTGGTCAGGCTGGTTCTGTCTATGTTAAGGTGACTGGTCAGGCTGGTTCTGTCTATGTTGGGGTGATTGGTCAGACTGGCTCTGTCTATGTTGGGGTGACTGATTTTAGGGTGACAGTTGCTGGGGTAACTGGCCCTGCTCCTGGGCCCCAGCGTGTTGCTGGCTGCACTTGGCTGGCTGTTTTGGAGTCTGTTTGGACTATTTGGCTCGTTCATGTTAGGGTGGCTGGCCCTGCGTCGGCGTCGCCCATCACTTAAATCCATCAAGGTTCGACTTCGTCCTGGAGTCTCTATGGTCCCGCCCCCTCCCTGCTGCTGCTGCTCCAGCCACAGCGCCCTCCGCTGGCAGGGTTCAGTACGACAGCCTGGAGACAGAGAGGCATCTATCAGGCCCAGGGTGGGAAATTACATCTGTAAATCTATAAATGATGCTCTATTTAGATGCTAGATGCTCTATCTTTAGTTATTTTATTTTATTGTATTTTTATTTATATATATTGCCTCTGTTCACCAACCTACACCTCTATTCTTTGCTGCTGCATTGACCCAATTTCTTCACGGGGTCAATCAAGTTCTTCTTTGCTTATTAATCTTAATAATCCTCCAGCCGCTGTGGCTGGTGTGCAAAAAAATCTTTCTTCCCTGATCAGGCTCATAGTTCACTGTTCTAAAACCTAGAGACCTAGACATAACTCTGGATGTAGAGATCAGGCATAAGATGGAGGTTGATAAAAGCCTTATTAATATTCACAAACACACACAACACAACAAAAGATTACTTGACATTGTGACAGTTTGATATTACACCTGTCTTACCCTCCAGATACCAGTGTAAGCTGGTATTGGGACACACTGATGAAGACAGCTATGCAGTACAAACCTTTTAGTGATTTAAGATTACATATTTTTCAATGGTGATATTTGCATGAAATCAGGTGATATTAGCATGAAATCAGCGTTTTAACTCTTGTTCTGTGTTCTTCTGTGTTGACTTGCACTCACACACACACACACACACACACACACTCGTACGTAAAAGTATGTACAGACACATAAATATACACTCACATAAATACACAAAATTCTAACTAGTAATATATCCATTGGACTAGTCCAATTGGGTAGTCTGATACGTTTTAGTCATTTTTGGATTTCTTTATATAGAATATGAAATTAAATAGATAGATAATTAATTTAATCCACTCATGTTTATAGCTCCTACTGACCTAGGGATGGGGAGGGCGGCGAGCGGTGGCGAGGCAAGGTGGGACTCCTCTCAGCTCTGTGGAACTGGACTGTTGTGGTCATACTGTTACCCACAATGCAATGCGACGGCTGTGGTCCACCAGGGTGGGTCATCGGTGTCGTCTCAGGGATGGACTCCAAATCCCAGCGTCCTCTCTGCTCCCGAGGGGAGTGGCCTGAGCGGGAATGGGCGTGTCGGTGGGCGTGACTTCCGTGGATCTTGTGGAGTCGCCGGTATTCCCCGGTGCTGACGCTATGGAAACCGGAGTCGCTGGGTTCAGAGGAGAGGAGGGACTCCGAGGAAGAGGAGGAGCCTTGCGAGGAGGGGGTGTGGCCCGGCAGCGACGACACGGCGTCCGTCTCGGCCTCGGAGAGCGCCGCCCGGTGGTGGGGGCTGTCGGTACCGCAGCCCAGCCCGCTGTCCAGCTCACTGAGGGGAAGGTAGCCCAGAGGACGGTCAGACCGCCAGGGAGAACGATAGTCAGGCTGGAGGAGAGGGAGGGAGGGAGATGGGAGAAGGGAAGGAGAGTGAGATAGAAAGAGGGGGGGGGGGGGGCAGGAAGTGAGAGAAGGAAGGGGAGAGAGAAGGGGAAGGGAGAGAGAAGGGGAAGGGAGAAAGAGGGCATGGAAGGAGAGGTGTAAGAGGAACGGAAAGAGAAAGAATGGGAGGGAAGGAAAGAGATGGGGAGGGAGAGACAAGAAAAGTCAGGAAGAAAGGGGGGGAGATGGGACAAGGGAAGGAGAGTGAGATAGAAAGAGGGGGGGGAAGAAGGGCGTGAGAAAGTGAGAGAAGGAAGGGGAGAGAGAAGGGGAAGGGAGAGAGAAGAGAAGAGGGAGGGAGAAAGTGAGAGAAGGAAGGGGAGAGAGAAGGGGAAGGGAGAAAGAGGGCATGGAGGGAGAGGTGTAAGAGGAAATGAAAGAGAAAGAAGGGGAGGGAAAGAAAGAGATGGGGAGAGAGAAGAAAAGTCAGGAAGAAAGGGAGGAGATGGGATAAATGGCAGGGGAGAGGGAAAAGAGAAAAGAGCCAGAAGAGTTTGGGAGGGAGAGAGAGGGGGAAAGATGCAGAGAGAATAAAAAGAGACAGAACACTAATGATTATATGCAACATACCCATCCTGATCTATTTCTGCCCAATAACAGATTTCTTGTTTGTAGAGTCTGATCCTACACGCTGTATTTTTATGGGTAGAAATACCTGTCTGGGAAAACTCTTAGGCTCCATCTCCTCTGTGCAACAGCCAATCAGACAGCTCTCTGAGTTAGGCTGGTAGGGCAACACCTCTGGAACCTGGAAGAGAAGGGAGGAATAGAATAGAACAGAGTAGAATAGATTAAGAAGTCATTAGAATATAATTTGCTGTAAATTCCAGTAGAATACATGTATTTGTAATTGTATGTAAACATGTATTGTAAGCATGTAATTATACACAGTAGAATTGAACAGAATAGGAAAAAAGTTATATAATATCATAGAGTAGAATAGAACAGAATGAACAGAGTAGAAGAATAGAATAGAATAGAATAGGACACCTGATAGTCCAGTCTGTCTAGGTGATCCAAGCTGTAGGAGACACTAGGCAGGTAGCTATTAGCCAGGTGCTGGTCAGGTGACACGCTGGGTAGGTAGCCATTGGATGGATACAGGTCAGGTGACATGATCATGTGACTGTTGGTAGGGTAGAGGTCAGGCGACACAGTCATGTGACCATAGTAGGGCCTATGAAGACGAAGAGGTTGGGTCATGTGATGTTTTAGAAGGTTGACATGAAACTGTCACATCATGTCTAATGAGAAGAAGAGTGCACAGGGGAAACCATTTCTATTTCTATTTATAGTTCAGAAGTGCACGACGGCAAATGGCACGATCCACGATATGCAAATTCCTCAATGAATATTTACTCCACATGGGTAGCATGTTTAGCTCTGACAACTGTCTTGGCAGTAGAACCAAATACAGCCCACATCAAGTTGAATGAGCACTGTCTACTCACAAATATTTATGAGAATGATGAAGAAGAGACTCGTTAAAATATTGTGCAGACCTAGCAAACTTAACTGTCAACCTTTAACCCAGTTCCAACCCTTTATCCCAGTCCCAAACCCTTAAATCCAGGCCCAACCTTTAACCCAGTCCCAAAAGCTTTACCACAGTCCCAACCCTTCACCCCAGTCCCAACCCTTATTCTAGTCCCAAGACCATAACCCCAGTCCCAACCTTTTACCCCAGTCCCAATCCTTCACCCCAGTCCCAACCCTTATCCTAGTACCAACCCTTCAACCCAGTCCCAAACCTTATTCTAGCCCCAAAACCTTAACCCCACTCCCAACATTTTACCCCAGTCCCAATCCTTCACCTCAGTCCAAAACCCTTAACCCCAGGCCCAACTCTTATCCAATCCCAAACCCTTTACCACATTCTCAATCCATCACCCTAGGCTCAACCCTTATCCTAGGCCCAAAACCTTTACCGCAGTCCCAACCCTTCACCCCAGTCCCAACCCTTATCGTAGTCCCAAGCACTTAAGCCCAGACGCATCCTTTTACCCCGGTCCAAACCTTTTACCCTAGTCCCAATCCTTCACCACAGTCCCAACCCTTATCCTAGCCCCAAGCCTTTAATCCGACTCCCAACCTTTTATCCCAGCCCCAGTCCTTCACCCCAGTCCCAACCCTTATCCCAGTCCCAAACCCTTTACCACAGTCCCAGCCCTTCACCCCAGTCCCAACCCTTATCCTAGTCCCAAGCACTTAAGCCCAGACACATCATTTTACCCCAGTCCCAACCCTTATCCCAGTCCCAAACCCTTTACCATAGTCCCAACCCTTCAACCCAGTCTGAACTCCTCAGGCCAATTAAAACCTTTTACCCCTGTCCCAAGCCTTTACCCCAGTCCAAAGCCCTTAACGCCAGTCCCAGTTTCCCAGGCCAATTCCAACCTTTTACCCCTGTCCCAAAGCCTTTACACCAGTCCCAACCATTGCCCCAGCTCTCGCCCTGCTCCTCAGCTTTCCGGCAGTACCTACCCAGGACTGTAGCTCTCTCCCTGGGCTTCCTCTCCCTCCACCAGTCCCATGGCTCTGAGGGCATCCCAGTGTCTTTCTGTCTGAGCGCTGCACTCCACTGCGTAGCGGGACCGCCTCTTTCTGTGGCCCCGCCCCCTCCTCCCCTCAACCTGCACAGTGATTGGCTGGCCGTACTCATCCAAAAAGTGCAGCTCCTCCCGGTGTCGGTGGTGAGAGAGGTCATGACCCTTAACCTGAAGATAGGGAACGCTACATATTAGAGTTTAAACTGTACTCACACAGCACTGAAAGTAAAGGCACTGTGAACAAAGCCCAAACAATATTGTACTTCAAAGTGAATAACACGCTTAGTGTGTATACCTTATAGATTAGGGTTGTCAAAAGTATCGATTTTTCGATCTAATCTAAATTCGTATCTGAATCGTATCTGACATATACAGACACACACACACACACTGTGTGTGTGTGACCTTTAAAACAGTAGCTGTTTTAAAGGTCCCATATGGTGTAAAGCAGGACTCCCCTTGCCTCTGTGATGATAAAGGAGTTGGATGGTCTATCTAAACATGGTGAAAGTATCAAAACGCACGGTCGCCAACTAAATCCACACAATCCATATTAGAAAAGCGAGCCTCTAAACGAGTCGTTTGGACTTCCGTAACTTTGTGGCGTCACAAAGGTTTGCTCATTATAATTTTTGTAAGAAATAACAGACTAACGATTTTTTTTTTCAAAGCGGTTGAGCGGTTGTCATTGTTTATTACTGGAGAGTTTTCCCTACCTGTAGCTGCCGGGCCGTGGCGTCTCACGTTTCACTCTTGAAACGGTTAGCCAATCAGAACAGAGGGGTCGTTAATATTAATGAGCCTTAAAGACACGGCGACAGAAACGGCCTGTTCTTGGTAAGGCTCAGAGAGATGCTGGAAAATAAAGTAGCCTAGACCTCAACAATTGCTGTAAGGAAGTGACCAAGTATGTTGTTGAGGAAAACAAATCATATTGTATTTATTTTCAGTGCTGGTGTGTTTGTTCCTGACACTCTCCTGTAGACTGACTTGGTGGAATACCACTGGAGAAAATTGAATGTTTTTTTTGTCACTTTTTACTTTTAGACAAATAACAGATTAAAAAACTAGTCAGTATCCACTGAGTGGACTGATAACTTTAATATTAACTTTTTAACTATGACTCTGAATGTTTGCCCCCTCAATCCAGGTTAATATTGAAAAAGTATTTTCAAAGAAGGAAAATGACTGGTCCTGAGGAGGAGCAAAGGCTATAATTTAACGATGTAAACCCACCTACCCACCTACCACCACAAATAGATTCGAATTCTGTGGGAAACACTGGCTACGTTTGTTAAGTTAACAAACTTATCAGCTCCCGGCAGGCGGTCACCGTCCCGTGTGATATGGAATCATCACTAATGAAGAGCAAGATGTTGCGTTCCTTAATGAGTCAAAATGGACCGTGATTTGTTCTGTAGTTCCCATAGGGATGAAAGTGAGACTAACACAATAATGGAACGGGTAAAATGGGCAAATTTGATAGAAAACACTACAGCATATCTTTCTCTCTCTCTCTCTCTCTCTCTCTCTCTCTCTCTCTCTCTCTCATGTCTCCGCATTGGTTACAGAGTTGGAATTTTTGTTTCCATAACTATTTTATTTTGTGTATCTAGTAATTATATAACAAAAAAAAAAGGATGGATCCACTGTAGAATGTGAAAAAGTTAAATACTTGGAAGCCTTTTCTGTAGTATTTGCAGTATTTATATTGTGTATCATCCTTTCTTCCAGTATAGTACATAGTAAAACAAGAGGTCCCATGCTGTTTTACAAGCAAAAGTAAAATAAGCAAATTATCTACAGTAGCCTATGCATATTTTATACTAGCAACCAAAGATCCATATAACACAAAGGCTTATTCAGTTTTGGGACGTGTCTTCATTGTTTTCAGAGCTTGATTGCTCTTAAAACTGTGGCCTTTTCCAACCATCTGCCAGCTGTGGCATTGATAAGGCAATTTCAGCTACCTTGACACTTCAAGTTAATGTCAGTATTAATAGCCAGTTGTAGATCAATTACTCTTTAAAACATGCATTTGAGTTTTGAGCCAACATGCAAAAGCAAGATACAACTGAAAAGTCTCTGATGCACTGCAGGATCTGCTGCAGACCCTGATGTGGCCCCTATTTCTTTTTCAGTAGTTATTCATGAATCTAAGTCATGAATCATGAATATAGAGATAGTTCAATTTATAATTCAATGTTACTGAAGATGAAATTGAGGACTTTAGTTATTGGTTCCACTTGATGCTTACTGTCAGAATGACCTCACAATGAGCTGCTCTGCACAGGAATACACAGGCGCTCATCTGTACAGGCAGACTCCAGAGGTGAGCCTTATGAAGTCACAATGACACATGAAGCTGAACATTCCATGGATTCGCCAATAAATACCAGCGTTGAGGCTTCGGTCGGTCATATGGCTACTGAGACTCACAGCGAACCTCAACACAGCAGAAATCGAATCCTAAAGACTTTTTCTACAGAACCTCAAGGAATCTGATCATCTTGATGACGGTAAGTAAAGAGTTTAACTTTCTCAAATTAATATTAGGAAATATTATCAATTTAAAATATTAGAAATGTGGAGAAATGTGGGGAATGCACCTGTTCTCTAGCTCTCTAATAACTGAATTTAATTGGAGAAAATGGAAATTAGTATAATTAGTCCAAAGTAACCCAGACTGTTCAGGGTGATTTAGTGTACAAGTGCATGCTTGGTACCCATTTTAAGTACATGTTGGCCCAGTATTGGTTATCCAATCTTTAAGCCACCTTGATTCTCAGGTTTAACTGTACTACATGTCCCATGCTGCATGTCAGTCATAGCTTTGTTAGCACAGAACTTGAGTAGATATAATGTAGCCTTCCCCCCAAGCGCCACCTAGCGGTAACGCCGGCGTGACAGAAGTTACTAATTAATGATATTTAATTAATTGAATAATATGTATCAACAGATTACATCAATATTTAGTGAAGTGTTGGGCAGTAACGTTGCTACAAGTAGCGGTGCTACTAGTTTAACTACATTTCTCAGTAGCGTGGTGGTAGCGGCGCTGTTTTTGAATCAAATAGCGTTTTCAGTAGCGAAGCTCCTTTATTGATCAAGTAGTGCGGTAACGTCCACAAAAGCTACATTCTCCCAGGCATTTCTAAAGCTCAAGCACATGCAGGGGAGCTTTCTGCTGCGGTTTGGAGTAATACTGCTCAGGATAGGTGCGTGACGTCAGCTCCATACACGGAGGAATTGTGTCTGTGTAGCCGACGGAAGCACTTCTGTATGGTATTGTTATAAGAGCAGTTGCTCGCAAAGGCACAGCTTTTTTTTATAATAAATAACTCAACTGAAATTTTTTTTGCTGCCTATTTGTTTGAATGACAATTTTTCTTGATCACTGAGATAACATTGATTTGGCATGAAGTTGGTCCAATGTAAAAAAAAAAAAAAAAGTAGCTTCAATGTAGCAAACTACTTTTGCCATGTTGCTCGTAGCTTAGATAGCTACATTTCTCTGGGGGATAGCTTCAGTGTAGTGGAGCTTCATTTAATGTAGAGTAACTGGTAGCTTAGCTCACTCCATTTTCCAAGTAGCTTGCCCAACATTGATGAAATATATTTTAGGCCAAAAAAAGCCGGACAGACTCGGTGTTAGCCGCAAGCTACATTGGCTGTGCTTTCTTCCACATTGTGTTCCTCCCCTATATGACAGTGTAGAAGCCCATTGGCTTAGTCTGTGATAAACAAGGTGGTCTGGAACAAGCGGTCAAGCGGTGAATTTTGAAGTCAGTAAGGAAGTGGCTGAAAGCTGCAGTTCCTCTAATGTCCGCTAGAGGCCGGCTCCAAAAATTCACGTCAATGGGACCACAGCTCAACTTCTCACTCAAAATATAAAGTCAATATATTTTTTCGACGGGAGATTATGGTCTCAGTAGCTAATTTTCTACACATAATCTTCTAATATGTGTATGGCGATTTTCAAAATAATTGCATCATTAACGGGATATAACGGTTATAAAACTGAGTTGTCTTCCGAGTGATTGACAGGTCGCCTGTCCAGTGATTGACAGGTCACCGATCACAGACCAATAGCAGGCGGCGCTGCGGCACTGTGGGAAACCTCCGGCTTTTTTCATTACTACTTGTAAACAATTTAACTCATGATGTAGTTAAATATGCTGCTGCATTATGAGGTGTGCACTTCTCAGTATGCACTTTATCCGGATAAGTACATATTGTATTATATGTGCTGTATAGTATGTATTTTATCTTGCTATGTGCATGTCACCTGAGGGTTGTTGACAACAAAGCACTGAAACTCTGAAACTGTATTAGTATTATTAGTACTGCACAGTATGCTTTTTATCGTAAAAGGTGATTCCACTTTTACCATGTGATGAGTGTGTGTTGAATGTTGAAATAAGTGCTGTCTGCTGTAACTGTTTTTTTAAGCTGCAAAACAAATTGCCTCAATGAGGACATTAAAGTTTTCTATTCTATAGATACATTTGTGAGACATGGAGATTAAATGAAATGACAATTAACCATTACTCTTCTTCTCTTGTTCTCTTCTTCCAGACGCTCATACTGAGCAAGGAGTCCGTCAGGAGGGTCCTCAAAGGGGCCCTCTCTCAGGACGATGGCCGCCGATACAGCTGCCGAGAAGAACGCCGGCTAGTCTGGAGTCGGCTACTCAATTTGATCAGCAAGGTCAAGGTCACCAACCCAGAGCTGTGCTTCACCGACAACCCGAAAGAGGCCACACTGCATCTCAACGTGGAGAACGCACTCTGGATGTTGTCGACTAACTATATGACAATAATGGATATGCTGGAATACGCGAAACCATCCAACTCCAGGTCGGCACTTTGGAATAGCTTGTTTGTTGCTGTACCTTCCCGTGCCCCCCAGCAATCCCGTACCTCCCGGGCCTCCCATGCCCCCCAGGCCTCCCGTACCACCCAGGCCTCCCGTGCCCCTCAGGTCTCCCGTACCTCTCAGGCCTCCGGTACCTCCCAGGTCTCCCGAACCTCTCAGGCCTCCAGTACCACCCAGGCCTCCGGTACCTCTCAGGCCTCTGGTGCCCCCCAGGCCTCCGGTACTTCTCAGACCTCCGGTACCGCCCAGGTCTCCCGTACCTCTCAGGCCTCCGGTACCTCCCAGGTCTCCCGTACCTCTCAGGCCTCCGGTACCACCCAGGTCTCCCGTACCCCCCAGGCCTCCGGTATCTCTCAGACCTCCGGTACCTCCCAGGTCTCCCGTACCTCTCAGGCCTCCGGTACCACCCAGGCCTCCGTTACCTCTCAGGCCTCTGGTACCCCCCAGGCCTCCAGTACCTCCCAGGTCTCCCGTACCTCTCAGGCCTCCGGTACCTCTCAGGCCTCCGGTACCTCCCAGGCCTCCGGTACCCCCCAGCCCTCCTGCACAACCTCTGTCCAAAGGAACATGAGTGCCACGGCTGTGGCACAGGAGGCTGCTGTTATGGAGCTCAGTGGGAAATCCCGCTGTGTCCCGGCTCCAGCTGACCCAACCACTGAATGTTCAGCTTCTGCTTTGCAGGCTGACATTGTTGTGGTTGCAGATGAAGAGTCAACCCTGACTGAGTTGGCAAACAAACTCAGGGTTGCCATTGAAAGAGCCGAGGCCACCATGGCTTTGATGGAGACAAAGTCAGTTATGGCCTCAGACAACTTGGCCCCAAATGATGAGGCGGCAGATGCCAACAACTTGGCCACAAACTGCCTTGGCAAAATCAACAACAAGGCAGTTGAGTCGGATGACAGCCAAGTGATAAAGCCAAGGGCGAAAAAAGAGAAGGGTAGCAGAAGATTTTCCGGAGGACTCTGGAAAACCCACAGCAAGAGGGCGAAGACTTGCATCAAACAGGAGGACGATGCTTCAGACTCCAGTGATGAAACCCACGGCAAGAGGGCAAAGAAGAAGAAGGGCATCAGAAGATTTTTCAGAGGACTCTGGAAATCTCTGACCTTCACGCCTGACATTGAACAGGAAGACGACCATGATGAAGTTTACTTTGCTGCAGACTTCGCTTGGAACGTCACTGTTCAAGCCCCCAGCCAGAGGGCCAAAACAAAGATGTCCATCGAACAGGAAAAGGACAATGCTTCTGCCTTCAGTGATCAAACCCACAGCAAGTGGGCAAAAAAGAAGAAGGGTAACAGAAGATTTTCTGGAGGACTCTGGAAAACCCACAGCAAGAGGGCAAAGACTTGCATCAAACAGGAGGACGATGCTTCAGACTCCACTGATGAAACCCACAGCTTCTCAAAGAAGAAGAAAGGTATCAGAAGATTTTTCAGAGGCCTCTGGAAATCTCTGACTTGCACAACTGACATCAAACAGGAGGACGACCATGCTGAAGTTTACTTTGCTGCAGACTTCACTTGGAACGTCACTGTTCAAGCCCCCAGCCAGAGGAATTAAACAAAGACGTCCATCGAACATGAAGAGGACGATGCTTCTGCTCTCAGTGATGAAACCCACGGCAAGAAGAAGGCAAAGAAGAATAAGGGTGTCAGGAGATTTTTCTGACCCTGCCTGACCCTGAACAGTAAGACCACTATGCTGAAGTCACTGTTCAAGCCCACAGCCAGAGGGATTAAACAGGCATCAAAAAAGAAGAGGATGATAACACCTACAGTGGAGATTAACATCGTAGAACCATACCTACCTCCATCTGTTTTCCTCTTCAAAATAAAAAACAATTCACTATACATATTATGTTATTATGTTGGTTATTTATTATTTTTTATATTGCTTTTTTATGTTTAATTTACAACCTAGTGCACTATGATGGATCAGTGAGACATCATCTTTAAAAAGTGATAATACAGTAATACAGCATTGATCTTTAGTGAAAGTGAATGAATAGTGGTGATATCCGCTAACATTACTACTGAAGTGCCCTTGATCAAAGCATTTACAGTTTTTTTTTTTAAATTTATTAAAAGCATTTCTCAATATAGTGTATGTTTTTCTTTTGGTATTATAAATAGCTTAGTATAAGAACTGTATAGATTGTCTTTTTTATTATAAACTTTCCATTAGAAAACAGAATGTCATCTCCTCAGAAAGGTTTCAGCTTTGCTTTTGTCAGGAATTTTTGGCACACAGTAAATACAAAATACACTAAATGAAAAGTAATGGAAACAAAAATTCCAATAGCTGTGGTTGGTCTCATTTACATAACTTCAATCAACTATTATATCTACTTTTTTTTTTTTTTTTTAGGATTTTGAATATATTTCATATATTTCAATATAATATTTGTGATTTAGCAAATTGCTATCCACTTGAATTGTGCATGTTAGGTGTTGATTGTCATGAAATGCAGTTTCATGACAACATGTCCTGAAGCCTCACAGTGAGATGCCCTCTGCCAGGGAGGCAGGGAGGTCCATACAGTTGTTATGGGTTATGTTATGATAGTTAGTTGTTATGTAGTTTCCACAACTATTTTACTTTGTGTATCTAGTAATTATGCAAAAAAAAAAAAAAAATGAATGGATCCACTGTAGAATGTGAAAAAGTTAAATACTTGGAAGCCTTTTCTGTAGTATTTGCAGTATTTCTATTGTGTATCATCCTTTCTTCCAGTATAGTACATAGTAAAACAAGAGGTCCCATGCTGTTTTACTAGCAATAGTAAAATAAGCAAATTATCTACAGTAGCCTATGCATATTTTATACTAGCAACCAAAGATCCATATAACACAAAGGCTCACTGCAGTATTGACCGCTGCTCTTAATGTTTTCTTTGGTCAGTGTGACAGAATCTGCTGTTTTGGTGACTTATTCAGTTTTGGGACGTGTCTTCATTGATTTCAGAGCTTGATTGCTCTTAAAACTGTGGCCTTTTCCAACCATCTGCCAGCTGTGGCATTGATAAGGCAATTTGGGCTACCTTGACACTTCAAGTTAATGTCAATATTAATAGCCAGTTGTAGATCAATTACTCTTTAAAACATGCATTTGAGTTTTGAGCCAACATGCAAAAGCAAGATACAACTGAAAAGTCTCTGATGCACTGCAGGATCTGCTGCAGACCCTGATGTGGCCCCTATTTCTTTTTCAGTAGTTATTCATGAATCTGAGTCATGAATATAGAGATAGTTCAATATATAATTCAATGTTACTGAAGATGAAATTGAGGACTTTAATTGTTGGTTGTGTGAGTTTGTGAGTTTTTGGTTTGTTAGTTAGCAACCTCCCAATTGCACTGATGTGGAATAATCTCTCTTACTTGTCTTGATTTGGCACTAGCAGTTTGGCAGCATTATGGTTTTAGTCATTTACAGAGAGCCATGTGTAAAAGAAAAGAGAAGACAGATTGAGCAGCGAGAAAAATGGATTTGATCTCTATATTTAAGCTGAGTATTAATTCACTGCATTAAATAGGCCCTTTTTTAAACATGTATATGCAATGCATTAGCCACTAAATAAAGACTTTTTGTATGGAAAGAGTGCCTTGGGCACTTTTTTTCTGCAGAAACATGCCCTTTAGACCTATTTAACATTTATTTTATAAAAAAAAAAAAAAGGGGGGGGGCCCAGAGAAATGTTCTTTCAGGGGGCCCAGAATTCCTAGCTACTGTCCCTGATTACCATAATAGTAATAGTATATGTTATAACATTAGATTTGAAACCTAAGATGTTGTCAAGTAAAAGATACCAAGTCTTAACAGCAGCAGTACATTGAGGTCAGCTGGATGTAGGTCAGGTTTCTCCAGCCCTCTCTAACCTCTGGACTAGCACTGTAGTCTTTACACTCAGTGCATGGCCTAGGGCTGCACACAAACACACACAAACACACACACACACACACACACAATGACATACTCAAAAACATGCACACACACAATAACACACATACAAACGCGCACACACAGAAACACATGTATACATACATACAGAAGCATGTGCACACGCAAACACAGAAGCACATACATGCAGACACACACATGCAGAAACACACACACAAGTACACACCAGGCAGAGAGCGAGAGTGATGTGCTCTACCCCGGAGAAGTGTGTTGCGCTCCGCTGCACTTTGACAGTAACACAGACAGATCCCTCTCTCTTCCTCTTCATCTATCTGTCTCTCCCTCTCTCTTACAGGTTTTTTTATAAATTGCTTTGACTCAATTTTCACAAGAGCTTGCAAAGTGAAAAACGATGCAAAATTTGATACTCTTAATTTTGGGCTCAAAATTACACATAGCATGCAAAATAACAAGTTTTGTCAAATGCAAAATATTTAACCTTGCATCATTGGGTTTGTTCCTTGTTGGATTTCTTAGTCATAGCTGCTTTTTAAAATAGTCTTTATCAAATAATGCTGTCAAACAAAAAATAATCCTCAACAAATATGCAATGGTCATTTTATAATATTTATATTATCCAAGTAACAATGAGACAACCTCAACTGTTTGAAGTGTTTGACATCATGTACAATGAGCATTCAGAAATGGCAAAATGAATGCAGTGCTGTCTGTCATGATGCAAAAAGGAAGACTGCATGTCTCCAAAACACAAAATTTATGCAAAATGCCAATAATTCACATTCAGTGATAAGACACCAAACTGTCTGTAAAGACACTAAACCGATTGAACTGAAATTCGCTGTACTGTAATCACTTCAGATGAACAAACACTCTCATGCTGTAACATACATTATTCACTCAAAATGTTTACATGCAACAACTAATGCACAGTGACTATTTCTTCACTGTGCATTATGTGAGGTGAACACAGAACAGACAGTCAATACATTACACTTCTTTACACTAACAGCAACCCAAAGAAACAAATAAAAACAAGTAAGAGTAACCAAAATATTGTATTTAGTAACAGCCATACAGGTTTTCTAATAGCGGTGAAGTGATTAGCAGTTGAGTTGCAGTGCTGCTAAACTGGGGAAGTTGTTGGAAGTGACGAGATGTGATTGAAGTTTCATGTTGAGTTGATTTAGTGAACTGCATGTGTAGCAAGATGCGTTGGAACAGCTTGAGGTTTAGAGTTGTGACCTTTTGTTTCTCAGCAGCATCAAAGTAAGATTTTGGTGTGAAGACTTTATTGCATTGAAACTCTGTTATGAAAACTGGGCCAAAAGCTATCATCAAAAACCAGACGTGTGACCAAGTCAACTTTGCTCAAGTCCCAAGTCAGTCTCAAGTCATCAAAGTACAAGTCAAAGTCCCAAGTCACCAGAACCCAAGTCTCAAGTCTTCTCTTCATGCATCAAGTCAAGCCTCAAGCAACTAAAATTGTGACTCGAGTCCAAGTCATGTGACTCGAGTCCTCACCTCTGTCAAAAACTGTAACACATCTGACTATTAGACTGGCTAATGTATCTGCTAGAGGCGAGTGTTAGTAGTGGCTAGTATTATTAGCCTGCTGGCTAGTTAGCTAGCTAACAGTTTGTTCAGGTTAACTGAGCTGACTCTTCTCAAGCTACAACTCAGAGTGTTTTGCACATTGAAACTCTCTGGTGAAAACTAGACCAACGGATTTGTAAAGAACTGTCTGTCTCTCTCTCTCTCTCTCTCTCTCTCTCTCTCTCTCTCTCTCCCTTTATCTTAATCTGTCTCTCTCTTACTATACCCGTCTCTTTCTCTCCTCTATATGTAGGCTGATATGTACAGTTGCTGTCTACATGTATATTATAGTCTATCACATAACTTGCATTGTGTCTGCATGTGTGTGCGTGTTGTATTTGATTGTGTATGTGTGCGTGTGTGTGTGTGTGTGTGTGTGTGTGTGATGCCTGTCTACAGCTATTTCGAGAGCCGTTCATCTCAGCAACCATCAGATCTTGTTATCTGCTCTCTCTCTGTTTCTCTTTACACTGTGTGTGTGTGTGTGTGTGTGTGTGTGTGAGGTCTGCTGTCCTGTACAGTGTGTGTCAGTATGGACTGTACTATCATGTGTGCTACATTAAGTCATGTGATAAGGTGTTCGCTTACGCGCACGAAAGCATTCAGAATAAAACTTTTTTGACGTGTATTTGAATAATCTTGCATTCTAGCACACCAAGATGATCATCTGCCACTTGTGTCTTTCTTTCTGCTGTTTGTTCCGACCACGCACCGATCCAGCAGAATATATTCCCCCTGCTGTCATTATGCTGGATTATTCAACTATGTCGAAAAGATATGTATGGAACTGCAGCCATTATTATTCAAGCTTTTTGATCACTGAGGCTTTGAACCAGCGGAAACATGAAGATGGGTAAGCTGTGACCTCCAGTCAGTCGTCGTTTACATCATCGTAAGGCGAGCAGCCTTCGTTATAAACAAAAATCAATTATATTTTCAGAAAACCCTTAATTTTTATATGAATTTATTTAACTTAATAGACCGTATCATCATATAACTTAGATCATGTTGATACTTACTTGTGTACTATCAGTTTACCTCATAAAGATGTATGTTATGATGTTATGATGTACACTACTCTGTGTTCAACCATTCTTAAATCTTTCAGAGTTTCTAATAGAAAGTTGTAGTTGTTCCCCCCGCCATCTTTAATGGTAGTTGCACACCAGATACAATTTTCACAGTTCGCCTCTGTTCATTGTCTATGAGAAGCAAATAACCGCGTGCGCACGGCATGATGGGATAGATGGAGACACAAACCAGGCCCACGATGGGACGAGAAAAATTTAAAAAGTTGAATATTATGCAAATGAGCATGACTGTTGTGGTGTTAGAACCAATCGCAAAATACTAGCTGCAAACTTTAGCTCTGGTAGCCTACTTAGCTAGCTAGCTCGCTAGAATAAAGCACAATATCAAAATTATGCTTTCCATACATATGCTTATGGATTATATTTGGGAAAAATGAAATGAAGAACATGATGAAATACAAAATAAGTCTCCATAAATAAGTATTCTGTTTTTATGAAGTTTCTGGAGTACAAAAATAATTTAATTTTCCAGAGGGTGATATTCTCAACTTGTTATGATATGATTGTTATATATGATTGGATTTTGTTAATTAGCGCCCATTGGCAGCTTGTCAAGTTGGCTAGTTTGTAAAGTTTTATCAAGCTAGTGTAAAACTGATGGAGTTAGCTCAGTGTGGGATCCTCTTTCTGTCACTTTGACACCAGAGACTGACGGCAAACTAGCTTGATAAACTTCAGCTGAGACACGGAAACACATCAGGAAACACTAATCAGCAAAATCCAGTGTGACTGCAAATTATAAATGTATAAAAAAACAAACAAAATACAGACAATAGAGAGACTATATACCAGGTTGTAGAATATGTCATGATAAAATATATTGCCCATTGTGGTGAAAAAGTACAAATGCCGGAGCCTCGGTGTTCATGCTTCAGATCTCCTGCGCCGATCCTTTTGCTGATGAGGGGCATCAGAAGTCTAGTTTCCCCGAATCATTTTACAATCCACGGCATATGTAATTAGACTTTTTAAAGCAGTAAACAAAATTTTCTGACCACTAGAGGGCGACAGAAACCACAAACACATTTGTACACAAGCTCACAGCAAAGCCACTCGCCCACTGCACTACGGAGGCCTGCCAAGGACAAACACAGCAAAGCAGCGTGCATAAAGGCTAACAGCTAAGCTAACCGTACCTACAGAGAAGTGTCGCCGGATACCAATCTCACTTTGACAGACGTTTACTAGGAGGTTTACTAGTTTAACAATGTTTAACAAAAACATTTTCAGGGATGGGGGCGAGGGAGGAGACGAGCTAGTTGAAACAAAATGAAAAGCTGCTGAACGGAGCGGGAGGAGCTTCGTTCAGGAGCGGAATCTGACAACAAGCTTTAGAAAAGAGGAGAAAACAGCAACACAGCTGCTGCTGCTGTGTGGATGTTGGTTTATATCATTATGTCTCAGTGAAATCTCCACACAGCACACATTAGGATCAGGATTGGTTATATGGTGTGATATCGTTTGTTGCCGGTTTTTAACATTTAACATTTAAAATCCAAAGTTTAGTGTCAAACCTAGCTTGAAATGCGCTACTGTCCCGGCTAAGAAAGATGCTCCTAATTAAACTCCCCGAGAAAGTTTGGCTTCATGTCTCCTGCGGTGGATTCTCTCGCTCTGTGGAAATTTGTTTTTCATACTGGATAAGGAAATGAATGGTAGCAAATGGAAAACGAACATCCTTTTCACTCTTTCACTCCCTTGCCCCCTTCACTTACACACACACACACACACACACACACACACACAGGGTCCATAGACCACAGATAACAGTTTATAGCCTACAGTCATCAGAGCTTCTTTCCTAGTGTCTGGGCACTGGAACTATCTAGGTTAGGGTTTGTTTATGTGTGTGTGTGTGTGTGTGTGTGTGTGTGTGTGTGTGTGGTGTGTGTGTGTGTGTGTGTGTGTGTGTGACGCCTGTCTACAGCTATCTCACAGAGAGCAGGTCATCTCAGCAACCATCAGATCTCGTTATCTGCTCTCTCTTCCTCTGTCTCTTTTTTTCTCTCCTTTCTTTTTGGTCACACTGTCTTCGTCTTCCTCTCTCTCTCTCTCTCTCTCTCTCTCTGTCTCTCTCTCTCTCTCTCTCTAAACACACCTGCAGACGGGACTCACCTTGGTCCGAGTGAGACGACAGCCCATCTTACTTTTCCTCAGACAGATGCAAGTTGGGAGAGAGGAGAGAAAGATGGAGGGATGGTAAGGGGGGAAGAAATGAAAGAAACCAACAGAGAAAGAGAGAGGAAAAGAAAGAGAGAGAGACAGTAAGAAATGAGAGAGAGACTGACAGAGAGAGAAAGGAGAAAAGAGAGAAAGGAGGAGGGATGTGAGGAAAGGAATTGAGGAAAACAGCAGAGGAGAAAGAGAGAGAGAGCTTAGTTCTCCGGTAAGAGAGAGAGAGAGAGAGAGACAACAAGGAGAGAGAGAGAGAGAGGGTGAGACAGAGAATGAGGGAAAAGAGAGAGGAAGTAAAGGAGAGAGAGATAGGAAGAGAAAAGGACAGATAAAGAAAGAAAGAGAGAAAGCTAAAGAGCAGAGTATTTGAGCCTCGTCCGCCCAGCAGGTCACATCGCTGCCATCCGCTCTCCTCCTCCTCCCAAACTACAACCCCCACAATTCCCGGCTAATCAGCTGTCCTCCTGTGCTGCCGAGCAGACTACATCCCCCATGATGCCGCGGTGTAAACAGCAGCAGTCGGTGGGCAGCAGGTCCATCGCATTAGCTTCTCTCCCCGGGATCAAAAGCAACACACACACACAAATATGAGCGAGAAACGGCAACAGCGGAGCCTGGAGGAGGGCGAGCGAGGAAGAGAGGCTGCTCCAAAAGAGAGAGAGAGAGAGAGAGAGAGAGAGAGAAAGAGAGAGAGAGAGATGGGTGAAGAGTAGAGCTGTCCTCATCCGACAGTTTCTTCTTCTTTCTTATTCTCTGGCACTCTCTCTCTATCCCTCCTTCCCTCTCTCTCTCTCTCTCTCTCTCTCTCTGCGTCTCTCCCAACAGCATCTCTGCTCCGATCGTCCAATCACAGAGCTCGGATGTGAGGAGGAGGGCGGGCGGACGCTGCGATTGGCTCAGAGTGGCGTCATTTTTCTGCATCCATTCAGGTTTTGCCTCCCCCCCCTTCACTCTCTGTCTCTCTCTCTCTTTCTTTTCCTCTCTCTCTCTCTCTCTCTCTCTCTCTTTCTTCCTCTTCCTCTCTCTCTCATTTTTTCACACTCTCTCTCTTTCTCTCTCCACCATCTGTCTCAAAATGCCTTCCTTCGTCTCTTTACTCTCCCCGTTTGCCCCCAGTCCAGAATGATGCTGATATTATTAGTGCGTGTGTGTGTGTGTGTGTGTGCGTGTGTGTGTGTGTGTGTGTGTGTGTGTGTGTGTGTGTTTGGTTTTGACATAGCGTGTGTGACGGTGTGATTTGGCTTTCAGGCACAAGGACAAACGTGTGATTAATGTTTTGTTCTAAAATGAGACATCCGACATTTTCCATATAAATGAATATTACAATATGAATACACATACAGATACATACATTATTATTAATATACTGCTGTTACTAAGACTGGCTGTCTTTTATTTTACAAAATCTTAGGTCTCATATACAATGTTACAGTGTTTAAAGGGTTTAGTTCTAAAATCAGATATCTAGCATTTAAAAAATGAATGGACTGATGAAAACACCTTTACAGACTGGATGCTGTGTATTTTAGAGATATTGAATGATAAACTTCACATTTCTTCCCCAATATGTTTATATGACGTTTTGTAATTGAACTATATTCTGTATAACGCTTAAAGCCTCAGATATACTGCACCGGCAATCCTTGAACGTTTAAAGGGGCACTACTATCAGAACTGAAATTTTCCTCTACTTATATTTAAGATCAAAGATGATTAATGAAGACATTGTTATTTTGTTTGAGTGGTTAAATTTAACCCTCTAGACCCCAGTAGAATTCTAGAATGTCGCTGCAGTTCACTGGGAATTCTCACTCAAATCAGCATTTTCTTGCTCATTCCAAACAAACAGCTATATCTCAAAAATTTTTAAAAAATTGACAATCACAAGTTTTTCCATTTAAAAAAACACAACTTTCCCTTTAATTTGGTACCAAATACATGGCAAGGCGATTCAGGGCGTCTCCTTCAGTGTCATTCAAAGTATGACAACAAAACAGATCCTTCCTATCTTGGCTAACGATAAGCTTTCAAAATCAATACAAAACCTCCAGCGCTTCAGCCCACACAGTAATAAGGTCAGACAGTAATAGTCGCCAAACAAATATGGAAAAAGTCGCCAAACTTATATGGATAAAAGTCGCTGCGACCCGGCCAGTCCTCCTACCGACTCTTCGGCGCACTGCCTCCTGGAAAACAGCGTCCGTCTCCGGCGGTGAGAGCAGGTCGGTCCCGCTGTTTAGTGAAGGTGATCTTGTGTCTTGTTTTATCGAACAAGAACAAGCGATTTCGATCAAAGGACTTCAACTCACAACGTCTTCGTAACTTTCCACTACATACGGCGGGTCAGGTTCTGTCTCACAGCACAATCTGACAGCTTCCAGAAGGTTTTAAAAGCGTGACGCTTAGCCGGCGAAGCCATTTTTAGATCTACTGGTGGAGGACGACTAAACCTGGGGAAAATCAAACGTCTCAGTGTCACCAGCTAAATTTTCCGGTTCCGGTTCATCGATGACAACTTGAAGTATATATAAAACAAAGCTGATAACTTGATTTTCAGTTTTTGGTACATTTTAAACGATATAACGCTATAGTGAAATATAGAACGGGAGCTCTCGGGCGCTATGGGGTCTAGAGGGTTAAAGTTATTGCATTTTTAAAAACTCCATCCTTTTTTTCCAGTCAGTTTCAGACTAACTGCAAGAAACGCATCACAGCTGGACTCGCTCCTGATTGGCTCCCTCGCTAAAGAATGACTGAAATCCATCTAATCAGGATCCAGTTTGCAGCATTTGAAATGGAAAGCCTCGACTCAGCAGGTTTACCTCATTTGAATTAGAGGAGCCGCTGCCGTCGGCCAATCAGGGTCCAGTACTGTGACGACTCCGCATTCATTCAGTTTAACTTCAATTCAACTTTCAACTAAATTACATTCATCTGCAAAACATCATGAAGAACATTTATTCCTAACCTGAGAGATTTGAAAACCAAATTCATGAAAACTGAATAATGTGGGCGCTTTAAGTTCTCTCTCAACATGATTAATTGCACAAAATGTGGAGTTGAGTGTGTAATCGTTTTCTGATGAACCGAACTCCTGAGAGGAAACGGAGGCTGATTACAGAAGAGTAACAGACAGAGATGGAGAGACAGAGTGAGAGACGGAGAGTTATATAAGTCAAATTAATGCAGCTTAATGAACCTTCACTGTCTCCAGGGAGGCCAGAACACACACACACACACACACACACACACACACACACTGACACAAGGTAACATATGGCATACACACATAACACGCATACAAACTCACAACATATAGACCTTACACACGCTCACACATAAATGCACATAAAGACACACATAGGCTACGTTCACACTGCAAGTCTTAGTGCTCAATTTGGATTTATTGCTCAGATCCGATTTTTTTGTTTGGCTGTCCACATTATTTTTTAAATGTGGCAAATATCAGATTCCAGTGTGAACGGGTCACGGTCCTGAACTGACCCGCATGCGCAAAAGAACAATAACAAGTAAACATGGAGGCCACTGAAGTCGGCGTTTACGGTTTCATTTATAAGTCGATGTGCAGTGGAAGCCAGCGAATTCGTGAGCAGATGATAACGAGGACGAGGATGAGGAGAAAGAGAGCCAAATTTTTAATTATGGCTTTTTGTGGAGCAATGGCTGCTACTTCTGTACGGAGGTGTGTGTGGATGCGGAGTCGGAGCCAGGAGCGGTGGGATCGTGACGTGAATGGCTTCAACTGAAACAGATTTCATCCAAAATTTCACCCCAAATACTTCTGACTCCACTGACGACCTCCATCACAGCTGTCTTCCATGTTTGTATTCGCCGAGCGACTCCCGCCAGCGCAGAATCGTGACGAATGTCGATCTCGAGCGACGTAAAACTCACATGAATTCCGATATGACTGTTCAGACTGAGGTCGCATTGCAAAAAATCAGACCTGTATCTGATTTAGGACCACATATGAAAGTGGCCCAAATCAGAATTGAAAAGATCAGATTCCATGTGATTTGTGCTGTTCACACTGTTAGAAATAAAACAGATCTGAGTCACATATGAGCAAAAAATCGGATTTGGGCCACTTCTGCCTGCAGTCTGAACGTAGCCATAAAGACACACACACATAATCACAACCTAATGTACCAACGACCTCACACACACATGCATTAAGATCTTGCACATGTAAACGCAAACTAGTATAGGCCTACGGGACTTTCAGGTGACACAACGCCCCCCCTCCCGGCGGCCATATTGGAGGTCGAGCTTTGTGAACAGTTGATTGTGTTTCTGTCCGTCTCAACAGAATTGAACAGATGGTTAATTTCTGTCTGTTTCTGACTGAACTGATCATTTCATCACTGATCCATCTGATTGATTTAGTG
>NC_136010.1:3834962-3839962 GCF_048128805.1 Centroberyx gerrardi
ATGCTGCAGAGCAGCAGCATGGCTCTGTGACGAGTTTTTAATAGTTTTTAATACAATGCAGTTCTATGGCTGCTGGGACATGAGGCTTTACTGGGCACCGACTACATGGACGAGACTTGTTAGCAAAACAAATTCATTGCTGATTTTGTTATTTTCCTAGGATTTGTTGACGGTACGAAATGCATTCAAAAACACCAGCCTTATCCTTTAACCAACAATGTCTATTACTTTTATTTTCATTTTAAGTTCAGTTTACGCCAAATTCAGAAAATAAAATTGTGATTTTTATTTATTTATTTATTTTTATTTTTTTAAATTGGGGGGGGGGGGGGTGTATTGTTTTACTTGCACACTTACATTATATAGATTACAGTAGCATGTTGTTGCAAAGTGCAAAATGTATTCATAGTATTCTGTTCCATCACCACACGGCCATCTTGGTAGGAAAATAACAGGTGATTGTAATAAATTAACAAGTGATTATAATCACATGACAAACACAGCCAATGAGCTGTGTGTATTGTAAAGCGTCATATTGGTAGGAAATGCATGCAACTTTTATCATGCTGTTTTTTATTTCTCTCTCCAGTGTGTAACGGGTATTCAGTAGTGTCGATGTAACAGACAAAACACAGAAGTGAGCAGATAAAACTGATAAAATATGATGATGAAACGTACGAGATGGAAATGGTTAATTTGTGCATAAAGGATACAAAGGTCTCAAATCAAAACAAAGCAGAGGAGCCAACAAATGAACAACAACAGGAAACCAGTGAGAAAAGGAGCCACGCATTCAGTCTCACAAACAAGATTTATTTCTTTATTAATCTTTATATACAGACATTTACAGCTAGACTCGGTAAAGACAGAATTACATTCAAAGTTATGGAAGATAGTTTTCTATTGTCTAAGACAGTGTAACTGAGATATATAGGCTATCATTAGAGATTCTTTCCCATTGTAATTCCAGTCTGGGAGAGTATATGAGTAGATATAGCATGTATTTGCAGTGTGTGTAAGGTTATATGTAAAGAAGCAGGGCAGTCAGTTTGAAACACGCCAAGAGTGTTCAGCAATCGTTTCTAAGTTAATACAAAATGCCTCCAACTGCTTTGCTTTCACACCGTGTTGACAGTGTTTTTTCTATCAGATAGAGATGCACTGAGTCGCAAATTGGGCATTTAATTGTATGAAAATGTTGCAGATGATTACTTGAAAGTGTTGACAAATATCAAATCTGATCCGGATACTGAACAATACAGACTTCAGTGCCTGCAAAGCGTTAGTTTGCGGTTGTTGAACAAAAAAACAACTGAGATTTAATCCATTTCTGTCCATTACACCTTCCTTTTACGTGCGGAAAAGGCAGAAAATCAGATGGCTTTGTTTGCACATCTTCCCTGTGGCTCCTGGTACCAGAAATGGTCTGATATTGAATGAATTGCCACAATATCCTAGTAGCATCCCTGCTGTGAGATGATAGGCAGCAGGGTGGACTGTTGGTTAGAGAGACCGTCCCGTGACTGGAGGGTCACAGTTTGAACCCTAACCACAGTGCTATCAAAGTGGCCCGTGAGCAAGATGCTGAACTCCTACGTGGCTGACCCTTGACCTCTGACCCCTCTGCTGAAATGTGTATATGTACAGTATGTGTGTCTCACAAGGATATGTAAAGAATCAAATAATCCTAGCTACACAGTGTGTAAAATGGCAAATGAGGCTGTATTGTTAGTGGTGCTGATGGGATTCGAACCCCTGATCCAGGCTGTATTAAAGCCAAATGACTGAGAGCTGTGTATCCACCAGGAACCTCTCTCTCTCTTTATGGTACTGGCATCATTTTCTTATTGTTGTTTTTTTTCAATAAAAAGGAAGCGCTGGTGTGTTTTCCTCACAGAACTTGAATGGATAGAACGGTCATTCCCATTCAAATTCATTGGTCTAGCTTCTGTATAAAGCGACTCGCAGCAAGTCACTGAGCTGAGAGGTTTTACAGCAAGAACCAAAGCAGCTTCTCTGTCTCCTTGCTGCCATGGATTGCTAACATGCTAATGTTGACTAGAAGAGCTAGAGAGAGAAGTACAGTCTGTGATGAAGCTACGTTAGCCTCGTCGCTAACGTTAGCTTCCAGTTGAGTTTTGACAGTTTGCTAACAGACTCATCTGCTCAGTTCTCAAGTAGTGAGACAGACTTTACTGCCTTAATGTCCAGACTTGTGTTGTCACCATAGCAACTAACCCTTAAAATGCCATAATCGCCATTTTATTCTGTACTAGCTAAATTACCATGGCAAACAGTGGAAGGACCGTTCTATCTGTTCAATTTCTGTGGTTTTACTGGTATCATGAATAGTTGAGAATAACCCTGACCCTCACACACACTGAGTGCTAACATTTAAGGTCACAAGGAAACGGCATTTCGTTGGTGTCTTGTTTCCGTAATACAGCGTACTTTGGGTTTAAACAGGATGTAGGGCAGGACATCATTTGAGGAAGGATTGTTCAAAAGTTTTCAAAAGTTCAAAAGTGCTTTGCGCATAATCGTGAGATGTCAATATGAATAAATTCCAGCTATTTACTGGTTGGAATTTTTATATTGCCGACTGGTACAGCATGATGCCAGCACTAAAAATATGTTGATAGTAAAAGTAATTGAATTTTGATATAAAAATACGAGACAATAAATATTTTTAACATTTATTGGCGTTTATTGTTAAATAGATGTACGTTATGATGTGGAGAATTAGCTAACAAGGTGAAAAAGTAATTTTTCATTTCATTGTGACTTTAAACTACGTTTTGTAAAATTTTGCCCTACTTAACAGGGGCTCTATTAATAATAACAGTAACAAACTTTATTCATACAGCACTTATCTAAAAGCAAAGTTTGCAAAGTGCTTAAAAAAAGGCATAAAAACAAGAAATAGTAATGGAAATAAAAACTAGGAAACATTCAAAATGATAAAGTGGTGAGTCCTGCTGGATTAACAGAGGAGCCTGGTGGATACAGGGAGGGCCAACTCCAAGTCTGATCTCCTACACTCTTAAAATAGATGTGTTATTTTTTATCACATCTTTGTGCAGCCTATCAACAGACATCACATCCTGTGATATTTTCAACACAGGATGGTTTTAATAGCGACAAATCTTTAATGAAACATTTGCTGTTGAAAGTAACGCAAGATGTGAATTGATGTGAATTGTCGAAATAGATCAATTATTGTTTTTTAGGCAATGGAGGCGCCAGACGGACGGGTCTGCAAACCAGGACAAAACAGTGGATGCCAGAAAGTTTATACACCGACAGGAAAGCATTTGAAAGTCACTATGTGATATTCACATGGTGTGAACAATATGCATCAGGTGCTTCAGGGCTCTTTTTGACCGCTAACTTGAAACCAAGTTTCTGGGGCAAAATGACAAACAAAATGTGTTTGGGCGTGCAAACAGAGGTTTTCGAGGGCAGCTATGAAATAATAACTGTTTGCAGAAGACACTGTCACAAGTAAGTAGATAATTTACTTATTTTTCTCGCAGATTGTAGCTAAGAGGAACTTAGCTTTGTTAGCTATGTCTGCTTTAGCCGTTCTATCAGTGTTAACTTGGCAAGCTAACGCCTTTTTGCCACCAAGCCTAATTTATAGCTGACTAAAGTTATTAATATTTTAGCTATCCATCTAAGTTAGATTAAGTGGCATTCAGCTTGCTATGTTAACACTGTAACAATGGGTAAAGCAGACATAGCTAACAAAGCTAAGTTCCTACTAGCTACAATCTGTGAGAAAAATAAGTAAATTACTTACTTGTGTGTCTTCCACAAAACAGTTATTATTTGACAGCAGCACTTTATTGCTTTCCACTTATTGCTTTATTTTTTTTCACCCAGTGCTTTGTTTGCCTGCTCAGACTTTCCTGATGGAAACAGTCGTTTTGCTCCAGAGTGAACTTACACCGGTTTTAAGTTAGCGGTCCAAAAGAACCCAGAAGTGCCTGATGGGCTGTTTACATTACATGAAAAAATACATATTTAGTATTCGTCAGCGACTGATAAGTTACTGACATGATCAGCATGGTCCTGTCCCGGAAAGCCTCACCCATCTGCTGCTCCAAGCAGGTTAAAGGAAACTCTGAATAATTATATGCACATATTATTTGACTCGGATCTAGACTCAAACTACATGCAGATGTTGTGGAAATGGCGGCTCTGTCTTCCTCGTGAGTGTGATCGCTAACGGACCCATGTTGCTCTTCAGGGGAGAGACGGGAAACTGTTTGCTACCTCAAGACAAGGCAATGTGCAGTCAACGCAAGAGTGGTGAGGTGCAGGAGAACTTATCGTCTCCTCTTTTCTCTTCTCCTCCTCTTTCCTCCTCTCCTCTTTCCTCCTCTCCTCCTCTCCTTTCATCTTTTTCTCCTCCTTACAGCCTTAGAATCAGGATTCCAGTCAGACAGGCTAAAAGGAGAGAAGGCGATAAGACTGAACAAACAGCACTAGCCATACTTATCCTGTCCCTCTCTCTTTCTCTCTCTATTTCCCTCTCCCTCTCTCGCTCTTTCTTATCATCTATGTTTTCCTTTCCCTTCTCCTGCTCCTCCTCCTTCTTCTCCTCTTTCTTCTTCTCCTGCTCCTGCTCCTCCTCTTTCTTCTTCTCCTTCTCCTGCTCCGCCTCCTTCTTCTCCTCTTTCTTCTTCTCCTTCTCCTCCTCCTTCTCCTCTTTCTTCTTCTCCTGCTCCTCCCCCTTCTTCTCCTTCTCCTGCTCCTCCTCCTCCTCTTTCTTCTTCTCCTTCTCCTGCTCCTCCTTCCCCTCTATCTTCTTCTCTTCTTCCTCCTCCTGCACCTCCTCCTCTCCCTGCGTTGGCTCAGGGACGTCGGGAGGTTGGGTGCCCGAGGCGGGGGTGGCTGGGTGTGGGGTGTCATCGGAGTCCTGGGAGGAGGAGGTGGTGGTGGTGGTGGTGGTGGGGTCGAGGAAGGGATCAGCTGTTTCAGGAGGAGGAACAACC
>NC_136010.1:3844962-3854962 GCF_048128805.1 Centroberyx gerrardi
GGTTAGCTTAGGGTCAGAGGTCATTCTCAGCTCGAAGGTTCGATGCTGATGTGGGAAACTGATCTAGTAAAGGTTCTACCACAGAATTAGGATGCATAGAAAAAAACTAGTCCATGTGTGCTATGGTAATCTTACTTAGCATTCCTAAGATGGCGGCCATGAAAGTATGATAATGTTTTTGTGGAAATGCAGAGAGTAGGATACAGCAAAGAAAAAATAGGAAATAAATAAAAATAGAGCAAATGGGACGGTATCAAACGTAACACAACTGACAGTAACAGCCATTTTTAAGTAATTTGTGAGACATTTTTTAAGTATTTGGTGAATACTTAACCCAGTAAATGATGAGTCCAGTTTTAACCGAGTACATTTTGCCCCAAAATGATTTGTTGAATGTAAAAAAGATGCTTCCTCTGTCTCACAGCCTGCAGTCATTTCCGTCCCTCTTGTATAAAGCCTGAGCTCTGCCTCGTGGTTTGAATCACAGTTGCTAAGATACAGGATGAACAGCAAGAAGCCTGACTCAGATTTTAATATTCTAAAGTGTGTGTGTGTGTGTGTGTGTGTGTGTGTGTGTGTGTGTGTGTTTATTTGTCCAGCCACGCATGACTCTGCACAAACAATAGTCTGGTGTCTCCTTCACATTCCTCTCTCTCTCTCTCTCTCTCTCTCTCTCTCTCTCTCTCTCTCTCTCAGTTCTCTTCAGGCTCTCTCAACATCTGGTCTGTGTTACCGGCTAGAGCAACAGAGGGCTTTAGGTGACCCCCGACCCCCCACCCCCTCTGGCAGCCATATTGGAGGTCTTCATCTCTGTGAACAGCTGATTGTGTTTCTAAACATCTCAACAGAATTGAACAGAATAATTTTATTTTATTTTATTTTATTTTATTTAATTTCTGTCTGTTTCTGACTGAACTGATCATTTCATCACTGATCCATCTGATTGATTTAGTGTTTAGATAATGCCAGCTTGTTAGCTAGCTAACCATAGTATCTGGTCAGCTAACCATCACTGTCTTGTTGTTAACACATCTGATTAGCACACTAGCTAACGTATCTAGTAGCAGCTAGCGTTAGCATGTTCACATTAACATCAGTGTGTTTGCCGGCTAGTTAGCTAGCTAACAGTTTGTTCAGGTTAACTGAGCTGACTCTTCTCAAGCTACAACTCAGAGTGTTTTGGAGTAGAGACTAGGGCTAAAGACAAGACAGTTTACTGTGTCACAGTAACCAAATCCACCTTATCACACTATTCACTTTTACTGAGAACGTTACTGAATGGATCTACAGCCACACCACAACAAGCTGACTCAGCTGCTCTCTGCTTCTAGCTGCTTGATACAGATTTACACTTTTATATTAACTAACACACAATTCTCCAGCGTTCCTCCATGATGGAGACACAGCTGGCTGGTAGCAGGTTGCTGATCAAACTGTAAAAGCTCTGTAGCTGCATAAATCCTCTCTCTTTTCACAGAGGAAAATTAACTTTTGACTTTAATAAAATACAGAATACAGAGGTAGTAAAGTGCCTCTCCTGCATGCTGAGGGGATTTATAGTTCTGCAGTTCAGATTTTCTGGCACTTTTTCAGAGTCTGATCACACCTACAGTTTGTTTTCTTTGGTCTGAACCAGAGTGGAAAATTTGACTTTGTTGCATTTTAGTATTTGGTTCATTTAGGTTCACACTGTCTAATTACAAGTCATCAGGGCTTATATCCAAAAGTCACATGACTCACTAGCAGCTTGCTCATTGGACGGAGTTTTCGTAACCTGCCAGTAACCTGTGTGATAACTTTATCTCAGCATGATGGACTTGTCTGTCTCTTCTTCTGTGGTGTTCATACCAGTTAAGAACACATGAAGAAATAGCTGAATATGAGCATCAGTCCAGACTTCATTTTGTTCTGCTAGGCTTTCCGAGCATGAAGAACCGCATCTGTCTCCTTCTACCCATAATCCCTTGCATTTTGGGTGTAGTTGGTTGGACATTGTCACTCATAACACTGAACTAGCTAGATTGGTTTCTATAGGCTACTGTTTCTATTATGGCACAGATGGCATGTTGCTGAACTGGTTAGACTGGTTTCTATGCTGTTTCTATTGTGTGTAGAGCAGCAGAGTCCTCTCTACCTCCACTGATTAAAATGGCTGTAACATTATATCCTACATAGATTTCTTTTCCCCATCCAGAAAAACAATAATCTGCCTCATTTCCTCCCAGTTCAGCATACGCTGACCCCTCTCTCTCTCCCCCCCCTCTCTCTCTCTTTCACTTCTTTCCTCACCCTCTGTCATTCCATCCATCTCTCCTCTCTCTCCCTCATCCCGTCTTTCTCCCTTTCTCCCTCTTTCATAGCCTCCCTCCCTTTCTCCTTCTTGTCTCTGTCTCTCCTTCCCCCCTTTATTTCCTTCCACATCTGTCTTTCACCCCCCCACCCCCCTCTCTCCCTCTCTTTCTCTCTCTCTCTCTCTCTCTCTCTCTCTCTCTCTCTCAGTCCAGTCCAGCTGAAAGCAGAGAGAAAAACAAGAATATGGAAATGTCCCAGTGGGGCTTCCATACCGGCAGAGACAGGCTGAGAGCTCCCCTGGTCCACACACACACACACACACACACACACACACACACACACACACACACACACACACACACGACTGTACATGCACATACAAGTATGACGGCAAACATAAATACACACACACATGCACACACACACACACACACATTCCTCTGTGCACTCTGTTCATTCACAACCTCCCTTGATTTCTCTCTCTCCCCCTTCTCCTTCACTCTCTCTCTCTCTCTCTCTCTCTCTCTCTCTCCTCCTCTCAAAACAATGTGTTCTCTCTCTCAGTGAGACAGACTCCCTCCTCTGTTGCTCAACCCTCCCTGTGTTTCAGAGTGATGACTTCCATGATGGTTTCCCCGCTGCGTTCCTGCACTCATACTCCTGCTAATTAACCAGACGGCATCGCTGTTGGGAAACCGTGAGAAACGAGAGCGCAGACAGACTTTATACAACCACAACCTCCTTTTCCAGGAACTATCCCGTCCCGTATTTTCCTAAGTTTGTATTCTCAGTGATGTTAATGCAGCTGCGTGCGTAAAAAAGTGACGTTTCTGATCCTCCAACCTGAGAATTTTGTGTGTGGAAATGAGGTCGACACCTGGCAGGAGACTTTTAGCACTTTTAGACCCAATTAATATGAATTTTGAGTATTGGCAATAATAGCCTACTAGGGCGCAAAAATGAAGGAAGAGATTAGTGTAATTGATCACTTCCATCCATTTACTAAACCAAAACGCCAGAGGTGGGGACTCGAGTCACATGACTTGGACTCGAGTCAGACTCGGGTCACAGTTTTCATTGCTTGAGACTTGACTTGATGCATGAAGAGAAGACTTGAGACTCGACTTGACTTGGGTTCTGGTGACTTGGGACTTGACTCTGACTTGTACTTTGATGACTTGAAAAGGTTTCTAAAGTCTCGACTTGAGATCTTGTGTTTGTGTAAATGACTTAGATTGAAAGTGATGAGATTTGTTCCAGCGGACGACTGAATTTAAATTCTGTTTTCTGAATTTGTATGGAATGATTGAATTTATTGAAGTTGAAACTGATTATAGAAATCAAACTCATGATGCTCTTACCAAGTTTTTATCCTATTAAAACCATATTGCATTGAAAAGTCCTAGATATTTAGTTTTCTTTAAGATATTAAATTGATACTGGACTCTTGATTTGTTCTGACTTGACTTGCTGTTCTACATTTAGACTTGAGACTTGACTTGAGCTTGACTTGTGCCTCAAGACTTGATACTGACTTGGTCACGTCTCTGCAAAACACACATAGAGAGGGAAAATAAAGAGAATAATAAGAAATAAACAAGGCAATGGCAAAAATGCTGTCACCCACAAACAATGCAGTCCCCCTTTGGGCCAATCAGTAACAAGTAAACAAATAATTACGCCAATCTGGAGCGGAGCAACGAGACGCATCATTCCCTAAAGTTTGGTGAAAATCTGAGATATTGTGACACATGACGTACAGACAAGTAAACTAATGTTGAAGCGCCCCCTGTTGGCCAATCGGTGTCATTTTGAAAATGCTGGAATGGAGCAACGAGGTGCATCACTCCCTAAAGTTTCCTCAACATCCGATCAGTGGGAGCCGAGATACTGCATGTGTGACAGACGGACCGGCCGATTCGTCCTCTGAGTTCATCACGGGGAACAACAAGAGAACAACAGAACAGGAGAACAGGAGAACAGGAGAACAGGAGAACAGGAAAAAGGACGTTCCATTTCCATCTCTTTCAAATGTCAGAGGATGAGATTAAAAGAAATCTGATAATACCAAGTCATATTATCACCGCTTGATGAAGTAAAAAACAAACCGGAGCCGTTTTCCTCTGCTGGCCTCTGGCTCAGCTGCACTCTGCAAAAAATGTGTTATTTCATCTTGTCTCCAAGCTTATTTTAGGATATTTGTAGTGAAATCATCTTCCTGCACGGGCAGATAATTTGACCGGTTTCATCAAATTTGACTTTTTTTTTCAGGAGAATGTAACTTGTTTCGGGACATTTACTTGGTAAAAGTGAAATTGTCTTGGAGAAAGTTTCTAGATTTTCATTATTGTTTTATGATGATTTCTTGAAAGAAGTCATATTGGCATGAATCAAGTGAAATTTATTGAAACCAGCAAGATTATCTGCCAGTGCAGGGAGATAATTTGACTGAAAATATCATGAAATAAGCTTGATAGGTCTGGAAACAAGATAAAAATCACTGGACAGCTTTAAACCGGCTTGTACATGTTCCACCTGGTAGACGTGAACACTCAGCACTGATACTGAGCCTCAGCTTTTCTACCTGGCTGCCTGACCACATGTTCCTCCTGCCTCGGTGTTACGAAACTGTTTGCACACACACTGAATGAACTCACAGCAGGAGGAGGAGGCCAAGTTCAACGTAAACCCATTTCACAATATGATATTACGGTAAAAAATTCATATTAAAACCGCTTTGGAAACTGTTTTCAACTGATATCAGGAAGAGATTTATGTGCTGATTTCACCAGACGATGCAGGCAGCAGCTACGGATACAGACGTGGTTCTCAACGTGGGGTCCGGGGACCACCGGGGGTCCTTGAGGGGGTTCCATGGGGTCCCCAGCAAATTGGTGAATTGTTAAACTTCAGCATTATTTCATTAACAAGAAGTTAACACAATTAGAGAATGTAGAAGAATGACTGTTTTGATCATAGTTTCACTGTTATCTCTCTACAATACAGATAATTGTGCAATTCTGGACAAAATTATATCCAAGAATATTCTCAGATTTGGGTCCGAGAGACAAAATCTCATCAAATGGGGGTCTAATGTGGACTAAATTAGGGTCCTTGATATGAAAAAGGTCTAAACTGGTCTAAACTTTCATTCTGGAGCTTTATTCACACTGGTTACCAGCGTTGGGTCAACATATCAACATCTACTAAACATTAAAATGGTTGCTGGGATCTTATCGCTGTTCAACCCGGGACAAGAACAACGAAACGCATTCACGGGGTTTAATCCTGGAATTTAAAAACAAAAGACTCCACTAATCCTTTATATGGAAACCATGAGTCAGAAGGGCATATCAGTCATCTTCACATTACCATAAGTAGTTAAACTGAACTTCAGCTTCTCTCTGGTTCACCAAGCGGACCGAACCAAAACACCCAGCCGGCCCCGACCTGCCCGCGGCTCCCAGACAGATAACACACACACACACACACACACACACACACAGATCTGATTTGACCAGGCAGTCCAGCTGAGATGAACGGTCTTTTTCCAGGGAGAAGCAGCATCACGACAAACAGAGAAGTTGAACACAAACAAGACAAATCCCTCTTTATTATCCCCAGAGGAGGGAAGCAGCTTTAAAACACCAAACACTTAACCAGGAACCGCAGAAACCCCGCAGCTCAACTGACAGTCAGATTCACTACCTATGTGTTCGCAACAGACAGCTGTCCAATAGCAGAGCGGCAAAGAGACAGTCAAGTATTTTGTGTTTTATGAACAAAGTGCTCTACAGAAAAGAAAGGGACACGAAAGCAGATTAAAAACAGATAATACACTGCAAAAAATGACAAGCTGTCCGCTGATTTTCTCTCTTGTTTCCAGAGCTATCAGCCTTATTTCATGATATTTTTTTAGTCAAATTCTCTCACTGCACTGACAGATAATCTTGTTGGCTTCAATAAATTTCACTTGATTCGTGCCAAAGTGACTTCTTTCAAGAAATCATCATAAAACAATGAAGAAAATCTGGGAAACAAGAAACTTTCTCCAAGACGATTTCACTTTTACCAAGAAAATGTCCTGAAACAAGTTCCATTCTCCTGGAAAAAAAAGTCAAATTTGTTGAAACCGGTAAAATTATCTGCCAGTTCAGTAAGATGATTTCACAAAAAAAACCAAATCCTAAAATAAGCTTGATAAGATAAAATAACTGCATAAGTCTGTCAGTTTTTGCAGTGTAAGAACAAGACACAGAACAAGGCAAATGCCAGGAAACAGAGCCAGAGCGTGTGTGTGTGTGTGTGTGTGTGTGTGTGTGTGTGTGTGTGTGTGTGTGTGTGTGATTGTGGACAAGTCATTGCGAGCCTCTGCATGCCAACAAAAATGTGTGTGAGTGGATATGGGAGTGTCAGGAAAGACAGTGAAAGATTGAGAAATATAGATAGAGAGAGAGAGAAAGAGAGAGAGAGAGAGAGAGAAAGAGAGAGAGAGAAAGAGGGATTAAGATATTTCATTTTGACATACTGCATCAGGATCAGTTCATCTCCAAAGGGAAAACCAAAACAGACACAAATCTTATCTCTTCATCCTCCCTTCCTCCATCCTTCCTTGACTCCTCTCATCGATCCTTCATCACTCCTTCTTTCCCTCCCTCTCTCCTTCCCTCCTTCTCTCCTCTCCTTAACTCGCTCCTTCCCTTATTTACCTCCCTTCCTCCTCCTCATCTCTTCTTCACTGTATCACTCCCTCCTGACCTCAGTCTGAACGAGATAGTCATTCATTCATTCATTCATTCATTCATTCATTCATTCATTCATCCATGTGTAGCCCAGTTTTAGACCAAGCAGTAAATACATTATTAAATATCTAAACATATTGCATCAGATAACATTAAATATATTAAGAAAATCTGGAACATTTTTCACTACGAAAACAAACCCCTTAATTTTATCCCTGAAATGTCCTGAATTTCTCATGACGTTTAAACATTAATTATCCATTAAAAATAACAGCTTTAATAAAGTAAGGTTAGTATCATGGCTTTATAAGGGGTTTATTCATGGGTTTCATGCCTTTTGTGCAGGTTTACAGGTTATTAATGAGTTATTAATGGAAAGTTCCTGTCTCCCTGAATTTTACATTCAATTAGAAAGTAAGCAGTCAAACATTAAGAGGAGTTTAAAGTGGTTTTGATGGGGTCTCCTCCATTAATAACTGCCTTAACTAATTTTAAGGGCATGAATTAAGGGGTGAATTAATGTAAATGTAAGAGTATGTTAAGGGATTACTAGTTCGTAGAGTTTGCTAATCAAACAGTTAGCCTACTGTCTGCTAATTGATTAGTTAAAGCTGTGAAATTGCACCAGCAGTGTGTTTTAGCAGCATGGAGATGAGAGTTCATGCTGATATTTATTTAACCTGACAGAATAAACTGGTGAAGTTGATGTTATTTGCTTCCCTTCGAACATCAATTAGACCGTCATGGGACACTAAACTATCCACTGAAACCCAGACTAATGAAATTAGTACCCGCCCCCCAATAACCCTTACCCTTACCCCCCCCCCCCCCCCCCATACACACACACACACCACACACTGCCCCTACTCAACGGTTGGGAAACTCTGGGATACATTACCGCCTTTAGATGAAGAATTAATTTACAAAAACATTCTTGAACAATTAAATGAATATTGCGGAGTCCAAGCACAGAAGACAGATCAAAAGACAGACAGAACATTAAGGAGGTAGACAGACAGACAAGTTTTATGAATATTGGACACACAGTTGATTAGTTATTGGCAAATTTTGTGTTAGCCTACAACTTGCTTGCAACCATGCCGTTCATCGCACATTGTTCAAGTTACTGGAAAATGTGACCCTTGTTCTTGACGCCTGGACTGGAACCCACAAACTTCCACGTGAAAAAGCAGATGCTTTTCCTCCTGAGCCAAACTGCTGCTACAGCTCTGTTGAGGAGGGAGACGTGTTGTGATACTGCAGCCTGTGACTGACAGCACTAATCACTAATCATAGGACTTTGTAGTTCTCTCCATTAATGACTAAATCAATACTAAATCTCATGGGGCAGAAAAGCTGCTGCGGCGCTGCTCTCTGTGGGTTGAAACTTTAAAGCATGTCGCCAGAGGTGAGGACTCGAGTCACATGACTGTCAAACTCGAGTCACAACTTTAATTGCTTGAGACTTGACTTGATGCATGAAGAGAAGACTTGAGACTTGACTTGACTTGGGTTCTGGTGACTTGGGACTTGACTCTGACTTGTACTTTGATGACTTGAAAAGGTTTCTAAAGTCTTGACTTGAGATCTTGTGTTTGTGTAAATGACTTAGATTGAAAGTGATGAGATTTGTTCCAGCGGACGACTGAATTTAAATTCTGTTTTCTGAATTTGTATGGAATGATTGAATTTATTGAAGTTGAAACTGATTATAGAAATCAAACTCATGATGCTCTTACCGAGTTTTTATCCTATTAAAACCATATTGCATTGAAAAGTCCTAGATATTTAGTTTTCTTTAAGATATTAAATTGATACTGGACTCTTGATTTGTTCTGACTTGACTTGCTGTTCTACATTTAGACTTGAGACTTGACATTAATGACATGGACTTGACTTGGACTTGACTTGGTAATCTACATTTAGACTTGGGACTTAAGTTGAGACTTGTGCACTGACTTGGGACTTGAGCAAAGTTGACTTGGTCACACCTCTGCATTCTGGCAATGCCCCAATCAGTGATTTCAAATCAGGTGTTTTTCCTTTGACAGCTGATGCCAAACACAACTGCTGTGACATCACTGATTGGGGCGTGGCCAGAAGTGCATCATGCTTTACAGTTTTAACCCATAGGGAGTTTAGAGAGTTTTATGCGCTATGTGATTTAGTCTTGATTTACTCTTTAATGAAACTTCAGCATTATCCCTTTCACATCATCCTGACAGTATTACCTGATTCATTGGCTATTCATGACTTAGTGACAGTAGATCGGAGACTTACAGTTTCTGAGCTGCAGAAACTCTTAGCAGAGAAAAAGAAGAAAGAAAGAAAGAAATTAAGGAAGGAAGAAAGAGAGAAAGAAAGAAGTCCAGCAAATACATCAGGGGTCCAGCAGCTTGGACCCCTGAAGGCAATCCATCTGATCAGAGGAGGACAGCATGACTCTGATATCTGATATTTAATAAAAGGCGAATATCGGCCCGATATATATATAGCCCTACTCCTTACTATTGGCTATAAGTTTGTGATGATGGTGATCTAGGAAATGAACCTTATTCTACTGTTGCACTCATTGTAAGTCGCTCTTGATAAGAACATCAGCTAAATGCCCTAAAATATGAAGGTGAAATGTAAGCTGACATTTATAAAACACAAAGCATGTGCTAAACTGCACTCAAGCTGTTTTCAGCTCTGTACACACAGAAAAATAAAGGTGCGAACTGGAACCGAAAATGGTTCTTCGGGGTGATGCCATACAAGAACTACTTCTGGTTCCCCAAAGAACCTTTCAGACCAAGGTTCTTTAAAGAGCCATTTCTGCTCTCCTTTGCATTGTGTTTTTATCTGCCCTTGTATAGCCTCATTTGCAATTGCACAATATCTACTATGGAGGGATTTGGTTATTTTCTACATTTACCGCATTTTCCCAGCATCCAATAACTAAGAATTAAGAACCTTTTAATATC
>NC_136010.1:3857462-3874962 GCF_048128805.1 Centroberyx gerrardi
CTTCTCCTCTCCTCTCCTCTCTCCTCCTCTCCTCTCTCCTCCTCTCTTCTCCTCTCCTCTATCCTCCTCTCTTCTCCTCTCCTCTATCCTCCTCTCCTCCTCTCTCCTCTCTCCTCCTCTCCTCTACTCTCCTCTCTCCTCTCCTCTCTTCTCCTTTCCTCTCCTCTGCCCTCCTCTCTTCTTCTCTCCTCTCCTCCTCCTTTCCTCCCCTCTCCTCTCACCCCCTCCTCTCCTTTCCTCCTCTCCTCTATCCTCCTCTCCTCTCTCCTCCCCCTCTCCTCTCTCTTCCTCTCCTCTATCCTCCTCTCCTCCTCTCTCCTCTCCTTTCCTCTCCTCTGTCCTCCTCTCTTCTCCTCTCCTCTCTCCCCCTCCTCTCCTTTCCTCCTCTCCTCTATTCTCCTCTCCTCACTTTTCCTCTCCTCTCATCTCATCTTTTATGATGTTAAATATAATCTTTTTTTTTTTTTTTAACTCCGTCTATACCTGAACGTAATTCAGCTGCAGGTATCAACTGCAGAGTAGAGGATGTAGCAGAAGAGAGGAGAGGAGGAGAGAGGAGAGGAGGAAGGGGAAGAGGAAGAAGAGGAGAGAAAGAGTCCTCAGTGGAGAGGAGGAGAGTCTGCAGCAGAGAGAGGAGGAGTCTGACAGGAATTCCCCTTCAGTCAACTTTACCTCGATCTAGGCTCTGTCACATTTATATTATTACGCTGGGACTCACATGCTGGGACTGACGTGAAACGCTCCATACTTCACAGCTGCATGTTACTGTAATGCATGGTGGGGCCTGACTGGGGTATGGACACACACACACACACACACACACACACACACAGATCCATACATCATGTGAACACTATGTGATTGTGTGTGAAGCCAGTGAGCCCAGCCCATGTGATTCTGTTGTCATTGACTGGCTGCTAATAGTTTGCAGATGAGCCTGACATTCTGTGTGTGTGTGTGTGTGTGTGTGTGTGTGTGTGTGCGTGTGTGTGCGTGTGTGTGTGTGTGTCTTAGGGTGTGGACCCTCTTAGCCTCTCGGAGTATGATTAGCCCAGGGACCTGGAGCCAGATCCCTCACACACACACACACACACACACACACACACACACACACCCTGGCTACGTTATAGTATAGGCTGGTCTGCATTATGTCTGCTCAGCTGTTGTATAATGTTTTTGAGTGTTTGCGTGCGTGTCTATGTGTGTGTGTGCATGTCAACGTGTCTATGGTTGTGCACATGTGTGTGTGTGTGTGTGTGTGTGTGTGTGCATGAAAGGAGCAGCCCATCATCTGTTCCTGGACCTGTCCTCAGGACCTGTCCGTACTGCACGTGCTCAGTGATGATGTCATGGGTACAGGAAGTTGACGTCTCTGTGGCCCCTCCTTAGAGACGCCGTTAAACCTGGACAACAGAATCTGAGAAACACAACAGTCTGAACGCTCTCGCCGGGCTCACTGGCGTCGTAAAGCCGGGGTCGCGGGTTCGAATCCCTACCAGCTGCTGGAGGGCGGGGCTAGCAGTAGCTCAGAGTTTTTGACATCTATTCTTATTTTCTACTCACCTGTGATGTTGTTGATTGGTCGATAACATCTGCAGGTCAAGTCAATGCTTTCCCTTACAAATAAGTAGTAAACTTGGGGTGTATTCAAAAGTAAACTTAAGTACTATTGTAACTTGCTGGGACTAAATTGGCCCACTTTTTAGTTTATAATAGTACACTTTAAGTTAAATTTAAGGTTGACTCACACAAATACTAAAAGTGCATATCTGAACTTCTTGTGACTTAATTGGACCACTTTTAAGTTTATTAAAGTATACTTCTGCACTGCAAAAAAGTCCATCTTAACAAGTCATTTAGCCTCATATTCATCCTCCAAATCTTATTTTTCTTAAACCAAGAGAACAATTCTGCCAATGTGGTGAGATAACTCCACTTGTTTCTAATGCAGCTTCACTTGTTTCAGGAATTTCCTCTATTAATATCCTGAAACCAGTCAGAATAAGGCAGATCACTGCACTGCTATCAAGAAATGACACTTAATTCTAGAAAAGTTGATTTGCATTGGAAACAAGTGAAATTATCAAACCCCACTGGCAGATTTTTTTCACTTATTTTAAGAAAATTACAATTTTAGGACTCAATAATAAACTAAATGACTTGTTAAGATGGAGATTTTTTTGCAGTGTAGTAGCATTACAGTAAAAGTACAAGTAAGCCTAAGTATAGACTATTCTCAGTACCTTTTGTAAAAATGTAAAAAAGTATTCAGTATTCATTAAGTAGCATTAAAAGTACAAGTACAAGCTTATAGGCCTCTTCTATTCTCAAGTACAGCAATATTTTTTTAGTTTAAAAAAAAGTATACTACCAGTGTACTAAAATAAACTTATTTTTATAAGGCTTGCCTCAGCGCCTGCTAGTGAGCCAATGGATGTAAAGAGGGTCAAACTTCACTCAGCTCCAAAAGCACTTAAAGAGTGAATCAACAGTAGAAACTCGCGGCTGCGCTGCTCCCTATGGGCTGAAACCGTAAAGCATGATGCACTTCTGGCCACGCCCCAATCAGTGATGTCACAGCAGGTGTTTGGCATCAGCTGTCAAAGGCAAAAAAGTTTTCTGCCCTATGTGATTTAGTGTTGATTTACTCTTTAAACGAACTCCACGGACGCACCTGAAGTGAGTTTGAGTCGTAATTTTGAAGTCAAACTATCGCTAAATCTCTTCCTGTTTGCTGGGCCTGTGTTCTCTGCAGACGTTCCTCTGATGCTCGCTGGCAGACGCCGTCTTCCTCTTCTTCTTCGTTGGTAGGCAGAGAGCGTCCGCAGAGAAACCATTCGCAGCGGTGTGAAGGGAAGAGGGAAAGAGGGAAGTTTGACCCTCACGCTCCTTAGTACTATTGGTTGTCTGTAGTCTCGCCGGTCGAGGAATTTAAACTTATTTCACAGTTGGATCAGAGTGTTATCTGGATGCCTAACACGTAAATGCGAGTCGATATGAAAGACAGGAAAAGCCTTTATCACTGATAGTCTGACGTGTTTATATTATAACGCAGAGGGCTGAAGCTCGTCCGCAAGCCTTCACATTCCTGATGCGTTTGTCATTTAGAAAGGGGATGTGTGTGTGTACAGCTTTATACTCCGGGTCGTTTTAATCAAGCGATCTGATTGATCCAAGATGCAGTTCGGTTGGAGTTGATCAGTCCCATGAAGCTCAGCTAGCCAGGCGTTCATCTGCCAACCTGAGAGAGTCAGTGATCTTCCTTGTTATCTCTTGTTTTAATGGTTATGGAAAACCTGTCACATGGCATTATGCATTTTTGCTAGTAGTATTGTTATGTAATATGCGGGTGATGTCATTTTCTCAGTTGCATGTCAGCGATTTCAATGACAATGGATAAATCTGTTCCAATATTGTTCCCTAAAATGATGTAGTCACATTTTACGTCAGCTGACAGAGAATGTGGGAGTTCACCGAGGATATTAGTCCTGTAGGTCTCCCTGCCCCGGGGACGTGCGCCCAGTAATAACCACAAATAATTTTAAACTTCATAACCTGACCTCGTCCAGTAAATCCCTAAACTCCTTCCTTTTCTTGTAACTCCCTACTAAAGAGCTAGAAACCACGAGGGAGGTGAAGAAACAGCTGTGAGTCAAAGGACAGTATGAGCTACAGCGGGACTAACTGGGCCGAGACTGGAGGGACGGACCGGGAGGAGAGCAGGTCCACAAACACGTCCTGCACTGGAGTTAAAGGATAAGTTTGGACCTACATATAATGAGTCTCTTCATCCCTGTAGTTCTTGGACCCACAGACAATATTGGCTCCAGACTACAGGGAGGAAGAGACTCATTATATACACTGTAGGTACAAAATTGCTGAACTTTCCTTTAAGGGGAATCTTTTTAAGGTGTCCCAAAAAGAAAAGGTTTGTCTGAGGGAAAGGATGTCCGCTCTTTCTGTTTGGGAAGTTTGATATTATGTTATATCGGGTATCATCGGGTCCTTAAAAAGTCTGGAAAAGTCTTGAAATAACTTATCTACATGTAAAGCTGTGAAAGGTATTAAAATGTCTTAAATTCAAGTTATTAGAGGACTTTTCATTACGGAATAACAGGTTTCTTGTTGCTTCATGTCCACTGTGAGATGAATCCAGAACAATTTGCATCATATCTGCTTTACTGAACTCAGCTGAACTTTGTAAATTTCGCCTAGTGTAAATAGGTGGAAAAAAAGTGACACTCGTTTTTTTATATATTGGCAGAATCTGCTTTGTCAAAGTCCTGTCTCGCACTTTTTTTCACCCATTTACACTTATTGGTAAACAGATTATTTTCTTTGTCCCATCGGTTTCCTCCGACCGGATTTCGGTGTTCCACTTGTTCAAACTAGTTTTTTTATATATATTATCAGAATTTTATGTGCTAGAAGTGTGATTTTCAAACTGTTCCTCCATACAATGGCAGTGAATGGAGAGAGAGAAAAAAAAACACAATTCTCCAGTCTCCTCTACCGGAGCAACAGATCACAGAATCACTGATTTTTGGGGGTTTTATCATGGAGGAAGAGACACAACCCAAGACACTACCAGAGTTCAACAGCAGTTTAAATTCAGTTCCAGGTGGCATTAAAAGGCTGTAAAAAGTCTTCAGTTTGCAGTGAAAGCTGCAGACTCTTCCTGTTGTTCCTCCTCTCCCGCTGCAGTAAATCCCCTCTGATCGACTCCTGCAGGAAACATCCAGACTGCAGATTGCATCATCAGCATGTTCATCCCATTACTGCTGCTGCTATCAGGCTGAGGAACCAACTGTTGTTAAGGAGTAAAGAAAGGAAAAGACAGAAAGTAAAGGCAGAGAGTAAAGGCAGAGAGTAGAGAGGAGATGAGAGTGACAACACAGCAGACTGGCAAAGTAGAGTTACAACACAGAGTTGAGAGTGACAATAAGAGTCAATAAAGTGACAATAAAGTAGAACAGAGGAGAGAGAGAGAGAGGATAGAGTGACAATAAGAGTAGAACAGAGTAGAGTGATAATAGAGCAGAGAGAGACAAGAGAGGAGTATGATGTATGGATGTTTCTAATCTGTTCTTAAATCTTGTTTGGAATAAACTCAAGTACAATGTGTCACACACACACACACACACACACACACACACACACACACACACACACAGCAGTTAGTCATAATGGAGTCATCAATAGAGACAGATCCAGAGACACACCCAGAGAGAGAGAGAGAGAGAGAGGGAGGGAGGGAGAGAGACAGATTTTATTTATGCATTTATTTTTTCTCTGCTTGTTGTTGTTTGTATTTTGATGCTTTGACAACACTGTTCATCTGATGTTCATGCCAATAAAGCAAACTGAATTAAAAAATTTTGGTGGGGGGGTGTAAGGAAAGAGGGAGAGAGAGAGCGATAGAAAGGAGGGAAGAAAGAAGGAAGGAAGGGAGAGTGATAGAAAGGAGGGAAGTAAGGAGAGAGAGCGATAGAAAGAAGGGAAGGAAGAAAAGAGAGAGATCGATAGAAAGGAGGGAAGGAAGGAGAGAAAGATAAAAAGGAGGGAAGGAAGGAAAGAGTGATAGAAAGGAAGGAAGGAAAGAAGAAAGGAGAGAGAGTGATAGAAAGGAGGGAAGGTAGGAAGGAAGGAGAGAGAGATAGAAAGGAGGGAAGGAAGAAAAGAGAGAGAGATCGATAGAAAGGAGGGAAGGAAGGAGAGAGAGATAAAAAGGAGGGAAGGAAGAAGAGAGAGCGATAGAAAGGAGGGAAGAAGAAAGAGTGATAGAAAGGAGGGAGGATAGGAGTAAAAAAGGGAAGAGAAGGTAGAAAAAGAAGGAAGAAAGGAGAAAGAGTGCTAAGGAGGGAAGGAAAGAGGGAAAAGAGAAGTAAGTTAGAAGTTAAAGAGAGGAGAAAAGAGGGATGATGGAGGGAGAGAGGGGAGAAGGGGGGGTGGGGTGAAAAGGCCGAATGAGGGACCCCACCCTTGGAGAGAGAGAGAGAGAGAGAGACAGGGGAGGGGTGCAGGACAGGCGTCAAGAGAGGGAAAGATGGAGAGAATAAGAGAGGAGAAGAAGAGACCCTCACTGGGTTAGACAGGGAGGAGTACAGGCTGGATGGAGGGATGGGGGGTGATGGAGGAGGGGAAGGAGGAGAGGGGGGGTGAAGAGAGAGAAGCTCCACCCTGGTTTAGAAAAGAGGGGTATGACATGGATGGAGGGAAGGAGGAAGAAAAGAGGGGGTACAGGAAGAAGGGAGGGAAGGAAGGAGGAGAGGGAGGAGACGAGGGAGGAGAGGAGACGGGGAGAGGAGATGAGGAGAAGGGAGGAGGAGAGGAGATGAGGAGAGGAGACGGGGAGAGGAGACGGGAGAGGAGATGAGGAGAGAGGAGGAGAGGGAGGAGGAGAGGAGAGGAGACGAGGAGAGGAGACGGGAAGAGGAGACGGGAGAGGAGATGAGGAGAGAGGAGGAGAGGGAGGAGGAGAGGAGAGGAGACGAGGAGAGGAGACGGGAGAGGAGATGAGGAGAGAGGAGGAGAGGGAGGAGGAGAGGAGAGGAGACGAGGAGAGGAGACGAGGAGAGGAGCTCCACCCTGGATACAGAGGGGATTTCTGCTGCAGCTGCAGACGGTCTGGGTCGATCCACTCTGACTGACAGGGAGCACAGCAGGAGAATATTCACATGGCGGCCATTTTGAACCAACATGATCTTATAAAGAGGTGAAATGAGCACGAACTCTGAAACAGATTCACCTGCTGTGGACACAAAGTATGTGAAAATTATGTTCCTCCACCATGAACTGGATTCTGTGACAAAAGCACAAATTGGACATTTTCAGCTAAAGTTTAGCTAACGGTTAAGTTTAGGAAACTAAAACAACTTGGTTAAAGTCGAGATGAAACGGCATTTCGAGAGTATCTAACTTCCGTATCGTGACGTATTTCCGAGTGAAACAGGAAAGACAGGCGGGACGTAACGTTGGGAGGAATTTGATTTGAACGTTGAAAAGTGGGCGTGTCATAACACCCGAAGACACACCGGAGTACCGTGCTGTTGCTAGCTAGCTAATGGGTAGATGTCATGATATTATTGGTTGAAATTGGTTATGGGCATGCTTACGTAAGCACATGGCATATTTTGTTTTACAGGAAGAAAACATGATTGAATTTTGATATAAGAATACAAAGAAATTGATTTTTTGTATTTTTTTTGGCATATATTGGTATATAGGTGCACAATATGACCGGGGATGTGATCTAAAAGGGTTAAAAAGGCATTTTTCATTTCATCTCAACTTTAAGGTTTGGGAAAGGCTTTGGTCATGGTTAAATGAGAAAAACTTTAGCTAAAAATAAAAATTTGACTCAATAAGTCGAATTTTGAATGGATCTCAAGAATTGGCGGGATATAGGTTCACATTTTAATATATTTGGCCCATTATCTACCAGAGTCTAGCCTAGGTAGCTAGCTAGTAAGCTAGCTAACTAACTTCCCTGCTAACTTCAAACAGTTCTTTCCGAGATTGCTGGCTTGGGAAAATGCCCCGCCCCAGCAGCTGAAATCAAGGTTTTAATTGGTTCAGCCGTTCTGTTTGAAAATCTGTGTCTGTGCCTATAGGTCATTAGTCCGTGTGCTTAGGGAGAGTGGAGATTTATCACAAATAAAGTCAGCATGAACTCAGTAAGTAGGCTATTCCACAACATGGTTTTAGAGGAGAACCCCTTGGCCACCAAGTAACCTTCTCACCCTGAAGTTACAGAGCAAGTATCTAGGTCTTGCACTATTCAAAAAAATCTTCTCCAATTGTGGCATTTTAAATGTATTTGAAACTATTTGTATTTTTTGTATTAAGTATTTGAAATGCACTTCTATCCATGAAACATCTTGCGAATATCCCTCACAGAGACATGATGCCTGTTTTCAATAGCATGAACGTCTTCATCAAATTTTGCCCTCCTCCCTCCTCTGATACCCACTTGGAGGTGTGGTGCCGCCTCTGTGCCAGTCTTCCGGATGGAGATTCCCATGTGATCTCATCTCATAAAAAGTCGTGAAATGAGCACGAGCTCGGAAACGCAGATTTTACGCGCTGTGAACACAGCTAAAGGTCGGCTAACGGTTAAGTTTAGGTAACTAAAACACCTTGGTTAAGTTTTGGGTTAAGGTCACGGTTAGGCAACTAAAACAACTTTGTTAACTCCAGTCTCCGGCATTGAAGCCAAACTCATCCGCCCCTCCACCACCCGACCACAACGCCCTTACTGTCCTTACGAGAATGAACAGGAAGCTCCATGATTCACCATCTCCCGACTGACTCTCACCCCCTCCCTCATGTCTTCCTACACCAGTTGCTTTAACATACTCTTTTCTTAAATAAACCCTGTACCTCTTCTTAGCTGTGATTTCTGTTATTCCTTCTCCTGGCACTCTTCTCTTACATGATCATTTTGGGGTCAGAGGACTATTGACCTCCTTAGGGGCTTTCAGGTGATGACTGGGGCATGAGTGCTGAGTGAGGCTCAGTGAACTCACTGTTAGAACTGTACATGAGTTTCAGTGATGGGTGAAGACACATACTGCCCCCTATAGGCTGCTCCCAAGAAATACACTACAGCCACAGTACTGTTACACACTGAATACTACATACTGTACCTTCTGTAGGCATTTACATATACAGACACTGATACTGTATATAAATAGACACAATATTGACACTGCTGGCTCCAGGTGGTGTTTCATTACCCATATAAGCAGATGGTGCCTGTTGGTAACTGTATTCTCTATGAACCAGTAATCCCTTAAAATAACCTTACATTTACATTAATTCACCTCTTAATTCATGCAAAATGCTCTTAAAATGAGTTAAGGGAGTTATTAATAGGGGAGACCCCATCAAAACCACCTTAAACACCTCTTAATGTTTGACTGCTTACTTTCTAATTTAATGTAAAATTCAGGGAGACAGGAACTTTCCATTCATAACTCATTAATAACCTGCACAAAAGGCATAAAAAATCCCTTAATTTCTAGTTTCTCCACGAACCAACCCATGAATAAATCCCTTATAAACCCATGACACTAACTTTACTTTTTTAAAGCTTTGTTATTATAGGAATTAAGGACATTTCAGGGATAAAATTAAGGGGTTTGGTTTTCTAGAGATTTGACGGTGAAACAATTTAAGAGTGAAAATTGGACTTGAACCTTCAACATCACCATGTACCACTGAGCCTGTTGGTCAGGTATCAAATATAAACTCAACAGCTTTATAGACTCAGTCTGGTATCAAATTAAAGCTTAGTACAGCTTCTGAGCTCATTCTCTGAGAGCTTTTCCTTCACTTGGATGCTGGAAACTGCAGAATACTTCAGATCAGCATGCAGCTGCACACTCAACCTCCAAGACTCTGTGTAACAGTTTATTTGTGAGTCGACTTCGGGTAGTTTAGCTTTAAATTATCAGTTTCAATTAGTGCGGAGTCTCAGTACAGCCCTCACTCCTAGAGATTATTTATTTAGACCTTTTTGTTAATTTTTCACATTTTTAGAAACCACCTTCTGTTTTTTTATCCACCATGCCACGTGCATCTCATCATCTTCGCTATGATTTTTGCATCAAATCTACTCTTTGCTGGCAGAGCTAAATATTCTACCAGAAATTAATATTCCTAGTAACAAAGTGTTTCTGATAACTCTCTGTAAATGAGTGGAAATTAGTATGAAATCAGTATGAATGTAGGTGGGTTAGCATTCATGTTTTTTTTGCAAGAGATACAAAATGCATAAATAATCTTAAATCAACAATAAATGAAACCTCCATCATCTCTTATGAAATCATACAGCGGCCACAGAATTTGTCATAAATAAAAATATATTTTACTTTTAATTTAAATTACAGCATCAAAGTCAACAGAGCAACATTTGAGTCGAGGTCAGAGGTCACAGTTATTGGCTCAGTGGGCTTGAACGCACTCATCATACCTGAGTTTCTGAGTGAGGAGTGGACAGTGATGTCATCAGAGGCTGAACGGGGGGGGAAGGGGGGGCAGTTCAGGCTCTGGTGATGACATCGTCCTCTCCTTGTTTTCCCTCCTACAATCACAAACATCACAGTTCCTCCTCGTCACTCGATCCCCCGCTACACAAACCGACAACATACGAGTTTGGTTCAAACCAACCAAGATCAGACCAGCGAGTCGAGCCCAGATGTGAGGTATTATCGGCGAACATGTGACCCAGGAGGGCGAGTCGAGCCCAGATGTCAGGTATTATCTGTGAACATGTGAGCCAGGAGGGCGAGTCGAGCCCAGATGTCGGGTATTATCTGTGAACATGTGAGCCAGGAGGGCGAGTCGAGCCCAGATGTCGGGTATTATCTGTGAACATGTGAGCCAGGAGGGCGAGTCGAGCCCAGATGTCGGGTATTATCGGTGAACATGTGAGCCAGGAGGGCGAGTCGAGCCCAGATGTCGGGTATTATCTGTGAACATGTGAGCCAGGAGGGCGAGTCGAGCCCAGATGTCGGGTATTATCTGTGAACATGTGGGCCAGGAGGGCGAGTCGAGCCCAGATGTCGGGTATTATCGGTGAACATGTGAGCCAGGAGGGCGAGTCGAGCCCAGATGTCGGGTATTATCGGTGAACATGTGAGCCAGGAGGGCGAGTCGAACCCAGATGTCAGGTATTATCTGTGAACATGTGAGCCAGGAGGGCGAGTCGAGCCCAGATGTCGGGTATTATCGGTGAACATGTGAGCCAGGAGGTCGAGTCGAGCCCAGATGTCGGGTATTATCGGTGAACATGTGAGCCAGGAGGGCGAGTCGAGCCCAGATGTCAGGTATTATCAGAGAACACTTGTCCCAGGACCGTGAGTCGAGCGCTGAAAGGCTGAACGGGGCAGGACAGCAGGGGGGCGGTCTTTCGCTCGCCAGGTTTCAGAGCGATACTCTCCGATTGGTCAAGGGGAGGGTCCTCCGTCGGCCTGGAGGGCGGCTGCGATTGGCTGCCCGTCTTTTCCGAGGGCTGCGATAGGCTGAGCAGGATGTCCCTCAGCTCCTGCCTCTCCTGGGCGTGGCGGCTGCAGCAGTACAGCGCCGCCGGGTCGAGCGGGTGGGCCTCGGTGTTGAAGATGAACCCCCCCGCCCCTAAAACGCACTGCCCCCCCTCCCCGCCCTCCTCCCAGGACTCCGCCCCCTCCGCTCCCCCGCCGTGCAGGAAGTGGGCGGGGTCAAAGAGCAGGTAGAGGTACTTGACGGTTTCGGCCAGGAAGAAGGACTCCATCCTGTTGTCCAGCTGGTGGTCCCGCAGGTCTTTAATCTGAGGTGGACAGGAACATTAACAATATTTTATCTATATTCAAAGCTTTGACAAATCAGTAACCAACCAGTAAAAAATGACAGACAGACAGACAGACAGACAGACAGACAGACAGACAGGTAGACAGACAGACAGACAGACAGGTAGACAGACAGACAGACAGACAGGTAGACAGACAGACAGACAGACAGACAGACAGACAGACAGACAGACAGGTAGACAGACAGACAGACAGACAGACAGACAGACAGGTAGACAGACAGACAGACAGACAGGTAGACAGACAGACAGACAGACAGACAGACAGACAGACAGGTAGACAGACAGGCAGACAGACAGACAGACAGACAGTCAGACAGACAGACAGACAGACAGACTTACACTAGCATATCCGCAGGGCGTCTTGGCGATCCTCTCTATGGACTCCAGGGCGTCCAGGCCCAGCTGGAGGTAGGTGTGGTCACCTGTCGCCCTGAACAGGTACATCGCACTCTCTATGAGCTCTGTAACACACACACACACACACACACACACACACACACAGTCAGCCACAAGTTGTCTGCAGGTAGGAAGGTTAATCAGTCTCTATAGGCAACACTTTTCTTTGTTCATAGCAGCTGGTTTGTTGGTTATCCATCAGTCAGTTAGCTGGTTAGTTAGCTGGTTAGTTATGAGTTAAAAATGAGATCAGTCAGTTGGCTTTTAGTTTAGACGGATAATCCTTTAAATCTGAATATAAACAGAGTCACTGCAATCATGAGGGACGCTGAAGAACTCTGGACTAGTTAGTAAGTAGTCAGTTAGTCAGTTAGCTAGCCAATCAGTTAGACAGTTAGCTAGTTGGTCAGTCAGTTAGACAGTTGGTCAGTTAGTTAGTTAGCTAGTTAGTCAGTTGGTCCGTTAGTCAGTCAGTTAATCAGTTGGTCAGTTAGTTATGTTAGATAGTCAGTTAGCTAGCTAGTTAGACAGTTAGTTGGTTAGTCAGTCAGTTGGTCAGTTAGTTAGATAATTAGTTCAGTCAGTTTGTCAGTTAGTCAGCTAGTCGGTTAGTAACCTAGTTAGTCAGTCAGTTAGTTAGTCAGTTGCTCAGTCAGTCAGTCAGTCAGTGAACTGACCTGGTCTCAGTGGGTATCCCTCCCTCTTGTCCACAGTGTATCCCTGAGGAATACTGTAGAACTCAGGCAGGCCTCCAAACTGCCTCCATACTGAGTAATAGTTCTGGAAGGTTCTCACTGCGCTGTCCAGGTTCCCCAGCAGGGACTGGGACACACACACACACACACACACACACACACACACACACACACACACACACACAGAGACACACACACAGAGACACGCACACACACACACACAAAGTGAAGCCCAAGGACAGAAATTAACAATGTCTGCAATCTTCATTAACGTGTCTATGTATAGTTTGTGTGTCCAGAGTCCAGCAGAGTGTGTGTGTGTGTGTGTGTGTGTGTGTGTGTGTGTGTGTGTGTGTGTAGCCTACCTGCAGCCCGGGCCAGAAGGCCTCCAGAGACTGGAAAACAGGCATGGAGACGGTTCCTTTATGCATCTGGACCCACAGGTACCAGTCATCGAACCGGGTGTAGTTCTGAATGGACCGGTCGTAGTCTGAGCACAGAGTAACACCACATGTTAGAATAAGTCATGATTATAAGTATAAGACCTGATTGAATTCATAACTTGGGTTTCTGCCAAATCTTCACCAGGAATCACACTTTTTTGTAAATCTGAACTGGATTATGTACTGGAAGTTATGATGTCTGTGTGTTTTGTAGTATTTGATTATGCATGGATTGCATCTTTATTGTGGACTCAAAACTAGCTATGTTTTAGGGTAAGATATTACACTATTACAATAAGATACCATAAAGGCCTCATATTTCATTCATCATCATGTAAAGAAATCCTGGTGAAGTCCTTCATGTTAAACCTGCAGATCTGCATCACAGGGTTTTGTGTTGATCCAGAGAGCTGAGGCAGACTGAGGAGTTTGGGTGCTTTGATGTTTCAATACAAAACAAACAAATTACTTTCCAGGATTTTCCAGACCCGTGGGAACTCTGTCTGAGTGGCTTTTATCTATCCGGGGAAAGCCTGCTTCCATTCATTCAGCTCTACTGGAGTAGATGAGTATCTGGATCGTGTCCGGATATCTTTCAGCTGGATTACATTCACACCTGCTGTTAAAATGAGTCTCATGTATTCACACTGGGACCGGACTCCTCTTTCCCACGTCACAGTTTTTCTTATTTTTCAAAACAGAGGAAGAGATCGTCTCAGATAACATGCATATCATGTACAGCAGCGGAGGAGAAGACCGCTCGTTTATTTAGTTTACTTTGTTACAAGAAGAAGAAGAAGAAGAAGTTTACTTCCATTTAGTGTTGAAACAATCAGTCGATTTGGGCTGAACAATTTTGAAAAATGTTTTAATTGCGATTATTTTGACTGATATTGCAATTGCGATATGATTTGCGATATTAGAGGGAATGATCATTTTTACATCATTATTCTCATTTTCATTGAAAAACGTATTAAAATGATTATGGTGTGATTTTTGCGGGGATCTGTACCAAACAAAGATGTTTTCTTAAGTCTGTAGAACATGATGTGTAGGCCAGGACATCTCTGCAGCACGACAAGATTTCATTTAAAATGGTATTTTGACGCACATTTCACCTTTAACAAATATTGATTTGAAAATTGCAGTAGGCCATATTGCGATTTCGATAAAATTTCGATCAATTGTTCAGCCCTAGTCGATTAATCGCTAAGATTTGCTGCTTTTCTCCATTTCATATCATTCTAAAAAGAATACTTTGGGTTTTCTTGGCTGCTGCTCAGACTAAGTGAGACATTTTAAGAATCACTTTGGGCTCTGGGAACTTGTGATGGGCATCTGTCTGATTTTTGACATTTTATAGACTAAATGATTAATCGAAAAAGTAATCAGGAGATAAATAAATAATGAAAATAATCGTTAGTTGCAGCCCTACTTCCATTATGCATGTAGACTGAAGACGCATTGAATTCACACTGCTTTGTTAAAATGTGGTCAAACGCTTCTCTGACCTCCGGAGCTGGTTTGGATGATCGGATCTTCAATGCGTCTTGAGCGCATTTACACCTGGATGTTTTTGCTCTATCCGATCACAATGCGATCACAATGCGATCACAATGCGATCACAATGCGATCACCAGGTTAATGCAGGTCTAAAGGCGGCATCAGACACTTCAGCTTCCGACACCGGAGATGGAGAATTACCCAGGAACATGTTCAGCAGCTCCTCATCCTGCAGCAGGATGGCTCCTTTCACCAGATACTCAAAGTAGGAGTCGACCCCCGCTCCGATACCTGCGTCCTGGGCCACCCACTTCTTAGACAGGATGTCGATATGGTTACCCACCTGGAGGGAGAGACAGGTAGAGAGACAGAGAGAGAGAGCGAGATAGAGAGAGAGAGACAGGCTTCCTTAGAAAAGATGTTGATATGGTTAGTTGTCTAGAGCGGGAGAGACAGGTAGACAGGGAAGTTAGAGAGATACAGGCATTTCATTTCTTAGACTAGATGCTTGTATGGTTACCTACTGAGAGAAAGAGAGAGAGAGAGAGAGAGAGAGAGAGAGAGAGAGAGAGAGAGAGAGAGAGAGAGAGAGAGAGAGAGAGAGAGAGAGAGAGAGAGAGAGAGAGAGAGAGAGAGAGAGAGAGAGAGAGAGAGAGAGAGACAAACCAGTAAAGAGACAGACAGATTAGACACCCAATATTGTATTAAAGAAAAAACGGGCTACATTCTTAAACATTTAGAGGATAAGTTCTGATATATACTGAGTCTCTTCCAGCGAACTCCGCTGCCTCTTGCTGTTAACAATGAGTCCAAATGAGGTTTGTCAGAGAAAAATAGTGTGTAATGTCATTTCCTGATTAGTCAAAGGTGGAGGAACTGTGTCATGAAATCAGAGCTAATTTTAATTGATCTACTTTGCAACTTTTCTGTTTCCTCTCAACTCCCTGTGGAGCCACAGACTCGCTGTTTCAACTGACAGCTGACTCTGGAGACAATGTTGTCTGTGGGTCCAAGTACTGCAGGGATGAAGAGACTCATTATATATAGGAACAAAATCGATGAACCTATTCTTTAACAGTGACAGACAGACAGACAGACAGACAGACAGACAGACAGACAGACAGACAGACAGACAGACAGACAGACAGACAGACAGACAGACAGACAGGCAGACAGACAGACAGACAGACAGACAGACAGGCAGACAGACAGACAGACAGACAGACAGACAGACAGACAGACAGACAGACAGGCAGACAGACACACAGACAGACAGACAGACAGACAGACAGACAGACAGGCAGACAGGCAGACAGACAGACAGGCAGACAGACAGACAGGCAGACAGACAGACAGGCAGACAGGCAGACAGACACACAGACAGACAGACAGACAGACAGACAGACAGACAGACAGACAGGCAGACAGACACACAGACAGACAGACAGACAGACAGACAGACAGACAGGCAGACAGGCAGACAGACAGACAGGCAGACAGACAGACAGGCAGACAGACAGACAGGCAGACAGGCAGACAGACACACAGACAGACAGACAGACAGACAGACAGACAGACAGACAGACAGGCAGACAGACACACAGACAGACAGACAGACAGACAGACAGACAGACAGGCAGACAGGCAGACAGACAGACAGGCAGACAGACAGACAGGCAGACAGACAGACAGGCAGACAGGCAGACAGACACACAGACAGACAGACAGACAGACAGACAGACAGACAGACAGACAGACAGGATTACCAGTCCAATATCAGATCTGGTGTTCCACAGGGCCCGCAGGGCGCGGCGGGCCACGTTCTCGAACACCGTGTCACCGGTCAGCCGGCTCAGCGTGGCGAACTCCAGGATGAACGTCCCGACGCCGGCGGTGCAGGTGACCGGCGTCTCGGTGGGACTGACGCCACGCAGCAGGTTGACCGTCCCGTACGGCATGCCGCTGGGCGTCTGGAAGGCTGGACGGGTTTACATCGTGTTTCAGTAAGGCTGCGATCATCAGACTAAACTAATCTATAACACACTGTGTCAGATGAGATGCAGCTTCCTGTGACGGGGCGGGGCGGGGGCGGGGTTGAGGACGAGGGCGGGTCCCACTCTTTAGCATTTGGCTAGTGGAACCGAACGGAGCTACGATTAGCATCATGTTGTAGCAATCGTTGTTTCATCAATGAAAGGTCTAGGCTTTTGAATGCGCAGGGTGAGAACATTTTATTTACATGCTGCAGTTAAATAGATCTCATGGTTTTCCAATTGTCAGATAAAACACTGAAATACTACAAAGCACCACAAGCTACAACACATTCGGTTCTAGGAGTTCAGTCAGAATCTTCCTCTGTACAGTGCAGTGAATAAGCGTCCACCGATCAATGTTTAATTCTTCATTTTTAATTCGAAATGTCTCTATTCAATAATTGTCTTAAATGCGGTAGTTAATCACTGATCAGCCAATAGCAGATGGTAATTGCAATAGCACGATTTTAACCAGCAGATGGCAGCAAACCCACAAAAGTGGTCGAGGGTTTAGCTACTCTTTAAAGCAATATTCCACTTAGTTTTAACATGGGGGTTATTCGGCTCTCGACCAACCAGAATATAAACTACTGACCAAGATCAGATGCAGCTGGACCAGTTTGTAGCGTTCAGATTTTTACTTCCCATTCATTTGAATGGAAACTGACATCGAACACGTTGGTGAACAGATTCAACATCAGATCCTGCTGCTGTGAGTTTCAGCTGACTGTCGGTCCGACGCTTTAGAACAGAATTTCACCAAATAGATAGAAGAGAACATAGCGGAGGGATACCATTTAGGAGAGATAGTTCCTGTTTGGGAGACCGGATCTACTTTTATTTTTAAATACTGATTTTAGTGCAAACCAAGAATAGAAATGCAAAATGACGACAGACCAGTTGCTGCTTTATTGCCTTAAAAGCAGGATCTGCTGTTGAATCTGTTCACAAACTTAACGTTAAATGTCAGTTTTCAGTTTATTTTCATGGCCTCATCCAAACGCTACAAACTCCAGCTGCATCTGATCTTGGTCAGTAGTTTATATTCTGGTTTTCATGGCGGTCGAGAGCCGAATA